>NC_134478.1:40747484-40802484 GCF_964194025.1 Convolutriloba macropyga | reverse complement strand
GATTCGAGTGGATACTAAGGACTCTGTAAACAGTTTGCGAGCTAATCTCGGCGACCCTTTGGCTCCAAAATGTTTAATATAAACACTTTCCCTGATGGTCGTGTAATAAGTGCAAGAGCTGTAAAGATCAGACAGTTAAACTCCAGTCAAATTTCACCGAAAAAAGACAAATTGAAACAACACAAGGTCATATTTTAAATGTTTTTTATGTCAGAATATGTCTTTCATTCTGAAGTCGTTCCAGCATTTACCCAATTTGACTAAATTTGGGTAGGATGAAAAATTCTCATGATAAAAATTATTTAGAGTTTTTTAAAGTTTTTTTGCAAAGTGTTTTGTTCCTCATTCAAATTGGTAAACCATTCCACCAGTTAATGGTTTTTTAGAAAAAGAAATTTGCTTTTTCATGACTTTAGGCAGCTTTATTCTTTGAGAGCTTGTATGTTCTTCTATTGAATTCAAATTTCAAGTGTGTGAGTTCTAAAGGGCGAAAGGCAGCTGTTCATTTAGAAATTTATTCAGATTATTGAAGCCCAATTTATCGAGCATTAGCTTTACAGGTAATATTTTGTGCTTCAGTTTATAATTGGTAATGCTTGAACGGTATCCAATTCGTATTCAAGTTCGTAATCCCCTATTGATTTGTTTTTCGAGGGATATAGTTCTTCACTCAGACCGGTTTAGATGTGACATGACAAGGTATTCCTGTAATACCAATCTACTAGTCATATGGGGTAGCTTTTGAGCAATGATTGAAAGTGTTCTAATGGTAACTGCCATTTTACCAAGAATGTTCTTAAATTTCTCATGAAATTCGAGACCACTACCAAATTTAACACCTACGTATTTAACGACTATTGCTTCCTTGAGAGTTGTATTGCCATCCGTTATTTGTTTGTTTGATGAAACTTCACTTTGAGATGATTTATGAAAGATCATGAATTCAGTTTTGGTAACATTTAACCGTATCTTATGTTGACTGATTTTTTTCCGAATGTTCTGCTGCTGATTTGACGTTGTTCTTGGCTAAGTCTAAATTAGAACTGTTTGTGAAAATAAAAGTATCGTCTTCATACTGAGCTATTTTGCATTTTTCTTGAATGTTGGCATCATTAGTGTAGACTAGAAATAGTTATGGTCCAAGTATTGTAACCTGAGATACCCTATGTTTCAATTAATTCCAGTCTGAGTAGATATTTTTAAGACGTACTCGCTGTTCTCAATTTTTATTGAATGACGAAACAAGCTTTTTTGCTTCTCTGCAGAACCCTATATCCTCTATCTTTAGAGAATTTGATGGCTAATGGAGTCAAAAGTTTGCGATAAAGCTATGAACAAAGATGCAACACAATCATTTTTATCTTCTTGTGACCTAATGTTTTCAACGGTATAAAGAATTGCATCTGTCGTAGAGTAATGGCTACTGAGACCAAATTGTGTTATGGCTTCTTATTAATAACCGATATGTGCATTTCAATAATATCATTGAACAAAGCCTGGGCGTTTTCCCGTGGTTGTTTGCTTATTGCATTTGTGCCGTCTTGATGTAATAGTTGAAATTTTACAATCATTGTATTTTTTTCGACAATTCAGTTTTTTCTTTTGTCGAGCTTCCAGAATATGAAAGAAATTCCACATCTTGTGGCAAGTTGTTCTCAAGAAAATGCTTGCAGTTAGAACCAGATTTTTGATTGTGGGGTTGAGGGGTAGAGGTTGGAATTCTCTCACCGGAATCTCTCTTTGAGGCTGTGGTAAATCCGTCGTAATGGTGTTCCCAACATCAGAAGCTTGTGTTTCAAATTTGCCTAGCTCAGTAATTTTTTGATCAACGGATTTGAGCAAACTTAAATGTTCTAATAAATGAGTTTTCTCTTTGTAAAGTTCAGTATATATTTTATAGAGTTAACTTTTTTTCAATGAAAATAACGTTTCAGAAGATAAAATTGTTAATTTAGCGAGGTCAAAGTGGTATGAAGAAGCAGTTTCAGTTTCGATAATGCATTCAAAAGAGCAACCAATTTGTAGGCATTCAATTATCTTATAGAATAAATATTTGAATGCTTGGAAAGAGCACTGTGCAAGCCTACGCTTTGTTAGTGTTTTTTTATAATTAAAAATTGCGCTTAAATGCACTTGTAAACTTATTTAAATCAAAAATTGGGTTTAGATCTAGATAAATGGCAGTGTAAATTTGCGGTGCGCTGCCAGACAAGTATTGACGGTTCACAGCGCTAGTATTGGTAATATATAGTGGGTTAAAATACTAATGGCTGCAATGCTCTTAGAATTGTTTCGACTGTATGTTGACATCCGGAATTTACTAAACAGCAAAACTTGCGATCGATGTTTAGACTACATGACTTTTTTTTTGCAAAAAGACCCCGACATAACAATGGTTCTAAATTTTGTAGAGATGCTCTATTTAATGCAGTTTTCAATTTACTGCGGCCCGCCGCAAGTTGTAAAAATTAGTGTTAACAATAGAACCCGTCCCTCTCAAACAAACTGCTTTCATTATTATAATTTTCGAGTTATCGAGTTATTTCCATTAATCGCATAAAATCCGATTGAGAAGCCAACTTTTCTTAAATTCCCTTAAACGATTAAGTTATAATCTGTAATCGAAGCGTCTTAACGCGCAAATAGTACTGAGAGGAAGTTTTATTGAATTTATGAAAAGTTCTTTCATCTTGGTCTAATTGGCACTTTGTCGAAAGTTATTGTGGAAAATACTGACAAAAATTGGAATAAAAATTACTAAAGCAAAATATAGTTTTTGTATAACGCAATTCGGAGTGATGGTGTTTTTGCAACCTCTTTTCAACCAGTTAAAGATCAACTTCTATGCGAACCTCATTTTGTACCAAAACCTTGAATCATCTCATGTAGAAACGTTTGCTTTAATCTAATGACAATAACCGCTTCTATAAATGTGTCATCATAATGCATCAGTCTTTTGTTTTTTTTTTGTCTGAGATTTTTTAAATCAGTTTTTGTAGAAATTGGTGGACCACTGTGATATGAAAAATCAAAACGGAGATTATGAAAATGGTCAACGGAACAACCCCGTGTCAGAATGATCAAAGCGAATTGCTTGCCTTTTCTTAAGCAGAATTTTTTTTGTTAATGTAATTGTAAGTAAGAATAATTAACCTGTGTTTTTCAAATCAGTTTAAAATCGGGAAACTATGTTGATAATCCAGATTTTGCCTCGCACCAAAATGTTTTCATACTTGGGGAAAATTAAATAAATTTCCTTTTCCTTTCATTCTTCGAAATTAGATGGCAACTGCAATGGGAATCCTGCACTATGCGATACAAGACGCGGGAGAGGAGGCCGAGGAAGTGGACTTCACAACAGAGGAACTGAGTGAAGTTTTGGGCTGTTTGGGCGAAATTCTGAGCTCTCGAGGATGTGATGGTAATGATGAGTCAGAAAACAGAGCTGAAAAGACAGTGTCTTTCAGCACAGGTCTTAAAATTCTGCGAACAATGGCGCTTGATAGGATTTCAAACACAGGTCAGCGTAAAATCCCCGCTTAAAATTGAGTTTTCTTTCTGAAAGGGAATAATGTTTTTGATGGAATAGAAAGATGTGAGTTATGGGCGATATTATTTCCAAGAGTGTTTACGACTCCGTTACATTTTTTGTGTTGTAGTGTAGCACGTTACTATGTATCAAGTTTGGCGAAAACTTCTTGTTTTGGAGAAAACAAGGGGTTTGTTTCTCTTCCACTAGTTCGTGCATACTATTGTTCAGAATCCTCCTATAACATGGTTTTGGAGGTTTTGTTGTATATTTTTTGGCTTTTCAAAAATTGTTTTTGGATTCTTGGGATGCTTTTCAGATGTATACCATGGAAATAATTTCACAAGATTTAGATGTCAATCTTGCAAGATTCCTGCAAAACGGATGTTAAGCTGGAAAGCTCTTGCAAGAATTTTTTTGCAAGATTATGCATTCTAGCATTACAAGCGTCTACCGGTAGCAAAATAAAAACTAGTTACAAAGAATGTGGCTCGCAATTCCCACCGTCTTTTTGACACCCAACGTGAAAAGATCTTAAATTACGTTTAACTTGTTTGCTGACGGCAATTATATAACCTAAAATGGAGAATACATCCACAGAAATGTGATTATAGTAAAGTTCGGCGGTAAAGGCATGACACAAAATTTTAACCTTTTAACAATTTAATCTTTTAATATTACAAAAATGAGGGACTATACCGCAATTAAACTGCCGCACAATTCTTTGTGGAATGCGCTTCCGCAAAAAGTATTTTTTTTGCGGCGGAAAGTAAATTCAACTTTTCAACTGCGAGTATAAAAGTAAAAAACACTGACTAAAATTTCCATTTAGGGCACGAAGTGTCTTTTCATTCTCGAAGTCTGTAAGTACGTTTCAGACGTACAATGCATTAAGAGGGGAAAACCTCTTTTTTTTTTACAAAATTGAGTAAATTTTCTCGCAAAAATTGTTATCCGTAGACGCTAGTAATGAGCAAGATCTTGCAAAATTATCATCCAAAATCGACGCGGGTGGTTTGACCAAAAAGATATGCAATCCTGATTATACTACGACTCTTGTTGTTGCAAGTGTTTGTTTTTTTCTTAAAATTCTGGAAAAGAAAAATTTGTATACCGAAACCGACTATTGATTTGAATTGGTTGCTAATGTGATCGGTTATCGTGTGCGGCATTATAATGTGATCGGAATAAAAATCTCAAAAAGCGGGAAAGCTTGGGGACTTTCACAAATTTTGTTTTGTTTCATATTCTCTCCACATTGGCATGGCATCAAAATGTAGACTTCAAGCCAAAAAATTATCAGTAACATGTGATTGATTAATTACCAGTAACTGAAGTAACTTTCAACGAGGAATGATTTAATTTAGTAATAAATATGGGTTGAGAAATGAGCCAAAATGTTTCAAATATGAAAGAAATTTTGGTAATTCTCATATTCCAGTCCCGTCGATCATTCTGGTGTGCATGAATGACGAGGTACAACAAAAGATTGAAAACATTGGCACCAACTTGACTGAATTCCTGAAATTGAACTGGAACAAGTCCAGAAACGAGATGCGGAGAGAAGAACTGGACATGCAGGATAAACTGATCCAGAAATGGAAAGAACAGTTCCTCAAGATCAAGGCTGAACTTGGCACCATATGATTATTTTTCAAAAATTTTAGCTAAATGCAAAAGTATTGGTTTATTACTTCTTAATCACTTCTTTTTAAAACCCTATTTATGGAGCAGTAAAGTACCCATTGACGCTTAAGATGTCTCTAAAAATCTGTAGATAAGACAGTTTTTGGGGACTCTTCATCTCTTTTTATATATTCAACATCAGTAGTAAGATAATAGGGTACTAAGATAGGGGGGGGGGGTTATCCTTCGAATTAATACGTGTGATAATAGGGGGTTATCCTTGGCGGCGCTACATGTAAAACAACGGCCGTGCGTGATACATGTAAATTGGCATGTAGGTTGATTTGGGCGGAAAAGCCTGGCTAGAGTCATTTTTGAGTGAGCGTTCATAAAATCATATGGCTACAATTGCTACAGTTGATTTGAAGAGTATTCACGAAACTTATAAGGAAATCGAAAAAGAATATTCACAATACGGTGAACGGTTTTTATACTTTTTAGCTACTTGTCTTCATTTGGATCCTGAGATTGATTTAGATATAGCTTTGAAACTACGACCCTATGGTGGTTTGATTGGCATCGACAATTCAGCCCTCGACAAATAATTTAAATCGTTCAAAGTTTTGAGACTGCATGCGATACTTCACGACGCTTCTGGTTTTGTATATGAATATAGTGAAAAGGGTCCAGGCTATTCCTACGTATTACCTTGTTCAGTCACAAATGAGTACCTTGGTCATGTGACTGGAATTGCTTTTTGTTTATACGTAAAATCCTTCAAAAATAGTTTATTCAATTTGCTGGAATGTTGAAATCTGGAGCAGTTGTTCTTGATTTTGAAGGCTTTAGGAGTAAAAAATCTGGATTTATAATAAAAGAACTTGCGGTATCTACCAAAAATTACAACGATACAATTTCGTTTTTACCTCCAAACTCATTTAACATACTTTCTTCGAGTGAGCAAAGATCTTTCCTGTGGGTATCTAAATTTCTTCATGGTCTCTCGTGGGAGACAGGAGAGTACCCTTATCATTATTTGCAACAGATTTTTCAAATTATAGTTCTTCGATTTCCCTTTTCTGATTTTTACGCAAAAGGATTAGAAAAAACGGAAACTTTACGGCAGCTGTTACACAGGAACGTTATCAACTTGGAAACTTTGTTTTGCCCAACAATTGAACACTTGAAATTATATCGGGAGACACCAGTTTGTAAATTACATGCATTGAGTTGCCCAAAACGACAAAGAAGCAAGCATTGTGCCAATAAGAAGGCAAAACTCTTTTACAAGTGGCTGACGAATGAATCGTCGGTTGGAGAAACCAGCTCCGTCTCTACTTCAAGTGAATTTGTCTCCAAATTTGACAGTTTGCAGTTGCATAACGCCTGAAAATCAGTTAACGGTTACTCTTATCAAGGAAGAAAAAAATGACACAAGAGGGCAAACAGTTTTGAGAAAACAGCAGATCGTGTGTGCTGGTGCTGAAATAGAAGCTTTCAAGAAGTATCTTTCTCTACTGGAGTACTTTCAATTGTACCATGTCTTTACAAGAGAAAATGAAAAGGTTGAAACTAACCCCTTTACCTACGCCCAAGCGTGCAGTGCCAATTCTGATGTCTCTGGACGATGAGACTCTTCCCGATGAAATCAAGCAGCTGATTAAAGAGAACAATGTAGAGTCAATTGTTTTTAGAGATAAACAAGATTCGATGAATGCAAACCATACAATCACTTACAAACAAGGAGACAACGACTCTGGATATGTTTTGTATGAATTCTTTATTGTTGAATAATTATGTAACATTCTTGAAAAGCAATTCATTTTCTGAATAATTTTGTTTCAAAATGAGTCAAACCGAAGATCAACTAGATTCGGGCGGAGGCATAACTGACATGGTTTTTGACGCTGACCACCAAGAAAGACGATCTTGGAGGTTTTGCAATTCGAGATTGCCTCGATCAGAGGTTGTATACTTTACACAAATCTTAATAATAATTTTTCTTATAACTGTGTCTCTCGCCAAGTTGGTTTTTTTCAGTCTCGACTGTGAAGAATCCACATTTTGGTTTTCACTTCTCTCTTGTACAATTGGATACGCTCTTCCAATTCCAAAGTTATAAATAAAATTATTTCCACCTCTGACCGGTTGTTCATGGCTGTTTGCGGGCCATCTTGTTGCGGGAAAACTGAGCTCATTTTCAAAATGTTATTAGTTGGCACTTTTTTCCCAGAATTTCAAACAATTTATTATTTTTATCAGCACGATCAGCCCAAATTCCAATCGTTAGAGAAGAAACTGAACATACATTTTAAAAAATTCTCTAATTTTGAACTCATTTCAGAGTTAGACAACTGCCTCCTTGTGTTCGATGACTCATGTGAAGAAATTTTTAATGACAAAGAATTTTCAAAATTAGCAACCGCAGGGCGGCACAGAAACATCAGTGTAATTTATGTTAAACACAATTTGTTCCAGCAAAGCAGATGGTCCAGAACAATTGATCTAAATACAACACATATCATATTGTTTAAATCACCACGTGACACACAACAGATTACTTTTATTGGTAGACAGTTGAATAACTCTCAATTTTTAAAAGAAAGCTATGAGCTGTCAACTAAAGAACCGTTTGGTCATTTATTAATTGATTTGGATCCCAAAACATCAGACGTCTTGCGCTACTGTTCAAATATTGTCCCTCCAGGACCATCAATTTTTTATCTGCCATCAGCTAAAGCCGTTATTACAAGTTTAAGCGATGAGAGAGAAAGAAGTTTGTATGCTGGGGCGGCTGCTAAACATATCGGACACAAAACTAAAAGAGAAGATAGAGAGAGCTCCAAATCATTTCATTAAATTCCTTTGCGAATGTTTGCTCAACATTGTCAATGGTAATGTTCCAATACGAAAAAGTTTTGTGCAAGGCTATGAAAAATCATTCAGAAAACTATTGTCTAGACAAACAAGTTTGAAAGAAAAGAGGCAACTTTTTGCTAGAGAAACAGATTTGGTCAAAACTGTTGGTTTCGCTTGTTATCGTTATTTGACAAAATCGTAATGCACACCGAAGAATTCATTTTAATTCCAAAACGAATGTTTGCTTCACATCAACCGGTAAAAAAAGAAGTTTTGGACAATCCCTTTTACAAACAGAAAGCTGCACAGCTGTCTCTTTTGCAAAGAAACCAGTCGAATTCAATGGAAAAACCAGAGAAAGCAGTTGAACCAGTTGAGACTGCAGACAAAATGATTGAAACAGCAGAAGAGGAAAAAACAGAACCCATGAGCGAAGACAGCGAGATTGAACCAGTAGTGAAAAAACAAAGAAAAAGCGAAGACTCCATATTGTTAGAGCTAGATTTTATGAATAAAAACCAAATCAAAAGATCAAAAATCATACTTGACTTGATTAACCAATCTGAAACAGTAACTGTAGAGTCGAACGACGTTCTTCACGTAAATAAAGAAGGACTGGGCATTAAAGCTTCAACATTTCTGTACAATCTGCAGCAACCAACTAAAAAAATTGACATTGAAAAATACTCCAAAATTTTAATTGCTCTTAATATCTCACCTCATCTTGTTGCAAATACACATGCCAAGCAAATCTTGGAAGCCTCGTCTGAAAGTGAACAAGAGTTTTTCCCAATTAGAGAACAACCCAGTCGGCAAGAGCTCTTCTCTAGTAGAGAACAACACATTGGCTCGAAACCAACCCAAAAAAGATATAAAGAAGAACCGGACCAAACGACAGACAAAGAAGAGACCAGTCAGAAGATGTGGTCTTTCTTTTCCTGAAGTAAAAAAATTGGATCAGTTTTATTTAAAAGGACCAGCATCGTATGGAAGCATAAAGCGGTTACAGACGCAAAGCAAGCTCCCTCTAGGTAAAATTCAGTCCTATTTGGAGACAAAGCCGTCTTTCACAAAGTACCGTTCAATTCGATTAAAATTTCCCAGGCTTAAAGTTTTTGTAAAAGACATCAACGAAATTTGGTCTCTGGATTTGGCACACGTTGATAAACTGGCAAAGTATAACCGCAATATAAAGTATCTTCTAGTAGCGGTTGATTGTTTGTCAAGATAGTTACGAGTGGAACGAATGAAAACAAAGTATGCAACCGAAGCAGCTGAAGCATTCAAAATGATGATCAAAAACAAACAGCCCGAAAAAGTATGGGTTGACGATGGTACAGAATTTCTTGGAGCATTCAAGCAATTGTGTACCAAACGTGGAATTCATTTATATAGTACCTTTAGCTCAAAAAGATAATTCATCGGTATCTTGAAGAAAAGTGGACCTATAGCTACATTGACCAATTAGACCAATTTGTGAAAACAATCAATTCAAGAGTCAATCGAATAACAAAAATTGCTCCTAACAAAGTTACAAAAACGGATGTGCCACGACTAGTGTCATTGGCAGCACAAACAAGCTCAACTCAGAAGCCCAAGTTTTACATTGGAGACTTTGTGAGAGTAGTTAAAAAAGATAAAGCATTCAGGAAAAGTTATATGCAATCATCCACAGACGAAGTCTTTGAAATAACGGGAATACCGACATTAAGCCCACCAACATACACCTTAGCCGACGCAGACAAGGAACCAATTCAAGGAAAATTTTACCAACCAGAATTACAACTTGTCAGGCTCCCTCTTGTTTGAAATGTCCAACAACCGGTTTGAAGACGAGTTTACAGTTCACGTTGTTTCATCAGCTTCAATGGAAATATTTGATTCAAATACACTTGCATCAATTCGGAATTTTTTCAATGACGAAATTCAACTTGCAGGTGATTGGAGAGTGGCGCTAAGTGAAATCATATTCCCAACAAAAATAGAAAACATAGTAAACGGAAATCTAATTGCGTACAACTTAAAAGACTTTGAAGATTCCCAAAAGATTTCTTCGGGAGCCAATGTTATTTCTAGACCTTATAGTGGACAGCAATTTAGTTTTATGCCAGGAACCTTTGATACAGTGGCTCAACTTCTTGCTACAGTTAAGCGCACAATTGGCCTGCGCCATTTTTCATTCAGAGAGTTGAAGAGCTCTGGGAAATATGAAATTTTGTTTGGCAAGTATGAGGGAATTACGTTTCCCAGCGAAGAAATTCCAAGCATTATTGGATTTAAGGGTATTCCTGACGTTAATGGAATACACATTGGGTACAAAATGATTCCCAATGCGAACAGGTTTATGAAAAGTGATGATACGAAAGCTTATTATGGGGAGTTCCCAGCTGACCTTTGTGCTGGAAAACATCTAATTTTCATCTACACCAACATAATTGAATACCAATACGTCGGTGACACTAAGGCTCCTCTTTTGCGAGTCATTGATTCAAAACAACGTCTGAAAAACGGTAGTGTTTGTGAGCTTGAACCCACTCATCGGATAGTTTTTACAAATTTAGACTATAAGAAGCTCCTAACCAACACAATTCAATCGATTTCAATTGAACTGAGAACGGAAACAGGACAATTAGTTCCCTTTTCGGGAACTGGAAAAGTTATTCTAACACTACAATTCAAAAAATTTTCCCCTTAAATGGATTCTTATTATGCCAATCAAGCAACGTCTTTGTCTCACTTCTCTGGACATTATCGTCAAAGAGGAAGTGGTTTTGGAGCTCTAGCTGCAGGCATTGGACGTGTTGCGCTACCTTTAGCACGTCGTTTCATTTTGCCTACAGCGAAGCGTATCGGGAAAGAGCTATTGAAACAAAGTGTTCCAGAGATTTTGGATGTAGTCGGAAGCAAAAAATCTCCTAAACAGGCGTTTAAAAATACAATCTCAAAAACTGTCAAAAAACAGACAGAAGGATCTCGCCGAAATACTTCACGTCGGAGGAATTCAATACGAGTCAAGCCACAGAAAGCAATCAACAAACGCAAAAAAACCATTTCAACGCACAGAGCTCCAAAAAGAAGTCGGTCAGATTTTTTTGCCAGAGTGAACGATGATCGCTAATTTGTTACCATCAGAGGCAACTCACAGTTCTTTGGATTTGTTCGAAAAACCTTCTCTCTTAGTAACTTTCGATGGTAGTTTTTGTCAAAAGTTGGGCCCAGTCTACAGTCCAAATGGACCCATGTTAGAATTTGAAGTCGCCAGTGACCGAAATAATTTTATTGACTTACAGAAAATTTTCTTGGAAGTGAAATGTAAAATTGTCCAGTTATCAGAAGCTGATTTGAGATATGACGCAGGAGCAGCAACAGATGTTACGAAGACAGATGCTCCCTATTTTTGCAATAATGTTTTACATTCACTCTTCTCTGACTGTACAGTGTCTGCTAATGGACTAAAAATTTCAAACGCTAACGGAAACTATGCTCATAAAAGTTTTATTGAAACAGAATTTTCACATAACAAAGATGCAAAAAACACCTGGTTGGCATGTCAGGGCTGTTCCTACGAGAAAATCCAGGAGCGCTGTCAACTGGAGAAGTGAACAGAAGGAAAGCCTTAGTGAGGCAATCGGCTGAGTGCACATTTTACGGTAAAGTTGCAATTGACTTTTTCACTTGTGACAAACATTTGCTAAGTGGTGTGACACTTCGCATTGCATTTAGGCGGTCAATAGATGATTTTGTTATAATGTCTGACGATGCAGCCAAGCACTACAAAGTAAAAATTGTCGAAGCTAATTTGTATGTGCGCAAGATGACATTGAACGATGATGTCGTATCGGCTATAAAAAAAACTTTGTTAACAAGTCCAGCTTCGTATCCATACTTGGAGACTCTAACAAAAACATTTCTAGCATCAACGGGTCTCCACAGTTGGAAACAAAAAGATATTTTTGCCAGAGAACCGATTCGTAGACTAGCAGTTTGTCTGAATACTAACGAAGCGTTTCTTGGAAACAACAGACAAAATCCATTTAATTTCCGCAAATTCGACCTTGAGCAGATTTATATTTACCGAAACGGTTTACCTGTGGCAGACAGTCCAATATCAACAAGTGATGTCAAACGTCTCTACTTTAATACAATATCGGATTTAGCTTACATCGACAATGGTCATGGAATAAGTTTGACAGAATACCCGAACCATTTCATAATGGTTTTTGAATTGACCAGCACCCAACAAGCATCCCATGATTTTATTCATCCTGAGCTTACAAATTCGTCAATTTCTATTGAGTTGAAATTTTCTGCGGCCCTACCGAACAATATAGAGATTTTCATTATTGGTGAAAAAGCGAGCACAATTTTTGTTGATAGTGCGAGAAGAGTATCAAAGAATCACATTCTGACAAATTAATGATGGATGAAGATGATATTAATGATTTAATCCAAGGCTGCAAAACTCTTAAATACAAATTTCATGGCGTGTTTGCGGCCAACAACTTTCCGGAAAAAATGAACAGAAACAGCTTCCTTATTGTTAATGCAGCAATTGCTGAAAATATTGGCACCCACTGGTTAGTTTTATGCAGAAAGAACAATCAACTTCTGTTTGCCGATCCCCTTGGTCGGCCCATTTCATTGTACAAACACCTATATCAAAGAGTAATTTCTGTTGGCGACAATCACAATATCTATCAACTCTTGGAGAATCAACCAATTCAAAATGCAAACTCTAAACTTTTTGGACTGTTTTGTATTTATATTGCTCATTTTGTTTTCAATGCTCAAAAACTTGTAAATATTAGCGATAATGAATTGATTCGTTTTGCTTTTCATATGATGTTCTAACCTTACTAACTTGAAAAATTTATTTTTTTTTTCAAAACTTTACTTTTTCTTCATACACAAAACGAACACTCACTAAATCAGAATCAATATTCAATTTTCCATATCCACTCAAAAAAATATCCATAATTTGACAAAAAGCACCAGAATGAGGACCATACAAAATTGTTTCAACTCTGCGTAAAGTTTCACTATTAACAAAATCAGTTTGAATTTGTTTTGATGGAGGCCGACAATTGTAGATAGTCTTTTGGGCAACTACTGGCATCTTGGCACTCGTTTTGGGATAGACATTTGTTTGTTTTGCAGAGCTGCTTTTCGATAGTGTTGTTGTTGTTGTTGTTAGCAAAAGCTGGTAGTCGTTTGCGCACTGACTGTGAATCAGTTTTTTCTGCAGAACTGTTGAATTCGATTGCTAATTTAAGCTTTGAAATCACATCTCCATTAGTCTCCAAATTTGGTGCAGTCCAAAACAAGAACTTGAAAGCTGTATAAACACAAGGCACAGGAAAGCTTTGAAATCGTCTCAATGTTTCGTTTTCAAATGTAGTTGTATCAATCAGAAGGTGATAATGGCTACTTACTAAATTGCAAAATTCGGAATCAAAATGTGCACACACTGCATAACAATTTCCAATAGAAAAGGTAGGTTTCTCTTCCACAATGATAAATTTGAACTGTTTCTGAAATTGTTTAAAGTAATCTGGAGAACGCTCAAACATCGCTTCAACCATCGTTGTTGACAACTTCTTTTTGAATTTTTGGTTTCTTCGCTGGTGGTGGTTTTGGCGATGACTGCTGATCAGTCATTGAGTTCTGTATTTTGCTAGCTGAACTGACCAAATTTTCAAACTCTCCAAGAGTTAAGGAAATTCTCTGTTCAAACTCGTAATCGTCTGTTGCTTTTTTGAACAACTTCAGAAATATATATGTCCCTGTCCTTTCATAGGTTTTCAGCGTTGCCCTGATTAAGCGCTTATCAGTTTTGGAAATATCGAAATAACAATCTCCAAACTCTGTGTCTTTAGTGGAAGTGAAAGGCATAGTGTGCAACTTGTTTTATTACTTTCAAGTGTTATAATGTGTAAAACTACAATTCAAAGGGTGCGGCAAGTTGGGATTAAACAAGTGTCGTCAAACTGCCTAATTAAATCCAAATGATTTGTGAATACAGTCTCAAGTACGCCTATGGCGTACTTGAGTCTGTCTGTTGTTCAAATATTGTATAATTAACTTCAGCTGTGACCTTAGAGATAAGACAAAAAACATATGTGACCCTAGGTGTGTACTTGAACCAGCAGTGCTGTGTACACTGTTTATTGGAATTATATGTGGACCATATGTTTTGGTTCTATAGAGAAAACAAATGTGACCCTGGGTGGGTTTTTGACGTCATCGACGATTGTAGTGTACACTGTTTATTGAAATTATATGCGCGCCATATGTTTTATTTCTCTAGAGAGAACAGATGTGACCCTAGGTGTGTATTTGAACCAGCAGTGCAGTGTACACTGTTTATTGGAATTGTCCATATGTTTATATCTTGGAACAGATGTGACCCTAGGTGTGTATTAAAATTGGAAACACATGTGAACCTACAGCAGTAGGGAAATTGTGATAAGAATAAACATTTACCAGTGTACAATGAAATGCTAATAATAAAATACGTTCTAGATAAGAATTGAGTTAGTACAAACTATAGACTGTATCAACCCATGTATAATAACAAATGTAGAGCATGTAACAGAGCATATACACTACCAAAATTAAAACCAATTATGACCCCAGACATAAACTGTTGAATTACACGTTGTACAATACAACTTTAGAACTAGGTATTCATTTTCTTTAAACCTTGCGTTCAGTGCACTTTGCTTTCTTTCAAAAGTTCGTTACCAGACAAACATTATTTTTCAACCGTCTTTTATCAAATTGGTTTTAATTTCTTTCCTAAAATTTGTGCAAAAAATTATGTCAGTTCAAATACTTGCTGAATCTGTTATTTCTTTCGAGCGAACATTGGTTTATCAGACAGTGTTCGAAAACTTTGTTGTGCTGATTCAACAGAAGAGACAAGGTGATGTTTGGCAAACTTACCAGCACTGTTTGATACCTAAGCTTTTCATTAACGCAATTGCTTCTTTACCAGAGAAGACAGAACCAGCAGAATGCAGTGTTATTACATCAGGGGGACATTTACCTCCAAAAGCTTTGCCAATATTTCAACATTTTGACATGGAGTCACTACCTAACGACGTTAAACGAATTTTGTTTCGTTACGATTGCGACTGTGTGCCTCTGTTTGAAAACCAGTTAGGGGCTTATCAAGCTTGCGAAAACTTAGCTGACATGTGGGGCATAAAGTCATCACCTTGCTCCCCAGAAAATCAATCGCAATTGGATTCAGCCAGCTTGCCAGTAACACCAGCAGTTGATCCGAGTCCCAGTTTGACGCCGACATCTAGTCCATCTTTCTTTGCGGGAATTCACAAGAACAATTCTACCGCTCTGCTCAGTGAAAACCAGTTTGATACAGCGTTACTTTCAGCTACACAATTTCAAACACCAGAACCAGCACGTGTTTTTGGCGTTACAGACACTCCAAAGATTTGCAATGCACCAAAGAAACGGCTACCTGAGAATTCTTTAATGGACTTATTTGATTGACTTAAAAAACTTTGATGAATCACCACAAACCTCTTTTATATAGTGAGTTGCTAACTTGATTTTGTTTCAATAAAGTGTGATTTCAACTTTTTGAAAGCTGAATTTAACTCTTGATATCTGTTTTTGTAGTTTTAAAATTGCTGAGCTAAAGAAATTAAAATTTCGCAACTGATCAAGTTCGAACATGTTCAGAAAGAATTTTCATTATGACGTAAACATTCGTTTCCTAACAAACACTCAATTATTGCAACTACTATGACGTGGTGTGTGAACTATATCCATAAATACACTTCTCAATCTACAAAATTTTTGCTAACATTAAATATTAAACATAAAATTTAAGAGATATAGCCATATTTTAGAGTAAGCGGTATTGACGCTAATAACATGCAAACTCCATACCACAGCTGTAGCATGGATTGATTTCCAAATTCAATTCATAAGTTGAAGAAATTTTCAAAAATTGAAAAATAATCAAAGGAAAATTTTGAAAAAATGCATTTCAGACGTCAATTTTTAACACTTAATTCAGTAGATGCGCTCTCCAGCTTACACTAGAATCACCTCCCATTTGTTACTTGGGAATCAATTGAAAGAAAAAGAGCATGTTTGTTAAAAAAAACAAAAAAAAAACTAAAAAAAAGTTTTTTTTGATACATGACCTCTGACCTTTGACCCCAAAAAAGACGGTTCCAAAAAATACTTGGGATGAAACTGATTGCTCAGTAAGCCTCAGCATACTCTGAAGTACAAAACATCTCATCACACTTGTCAAATTTTACTCATCCGTTATGGAGATAATCAACCCCTAATTAGCGACTAATTAAGGGTTAATTAACCTAATTACTAATTACTAGAAAAAAAATTTGAAATTTTTGCAACGGTTTTGTAATCACTGCTTGATGCCTGACATTATTGCTCATAAGCATCATCATCAAAAAATGGCTCCTTCACCAATTTTCAAAACATCTGGCAATCAATGTCACATTAACATCTGGCATTAATTAGCGTATGAAGTACCCTAAGGAAAGATGTTAGATCGGCTTTCTTCACATTTTTGGACTTGATGGGTCCTCAGTGCAAATTTATCTCATAACAGCTGTCATCAAAAAAGGCCTCAGAAAAAAGACACATGTTTATGTCATGTAATTGTCATGTAATTGTTAATTAATGACTTGATTGACAGAAAAATAAACTTTTTTTTCTGTTTATTTTTGAGCAATTTTTTTTTATGGGTCCTATGTTTTTGGGCACGGGGAGCTTTTTTGCTCATCACACTTAAGAACGTAGGACAACTCTAACCACCCGTAATTGAAAATGCATAAAATAGCGCATTTTATTACAATTTTAAAAATTATCATGTTTTTCCAGCTTCTCCAAAAACGTTTTTTGAAAAAAAAATGATCAGCAATACTCTGTAGGGTTCCTTATGGTGATATATTTTGGCATAGGATTGCAATGGAGAGTTGAAAACACATCTTTTTTCTCTCATAACTAACAAAATTTCGAAATAAAGGTAACCGCCAAAACCGACCAATCAGATTGCAGCATTTTGAAATTTTGAATTTCGCGCACAGAAATTACATTCGTGTTTCAGTTTTGGTAAGCTTAGTCATTTCCGAGTTATTTACTTGTTATCAAAGTTCTGTTAGAATTTGAAATTCATCAAAACTATTAGAAATGGTCTATTCATGCAACTTCTGTTCCGCTACGTTTAGCACTCGTGGGAACCGTTCAAGACATCAACATAAATTCCATCCAGACGATGTTGGCCTTCCTGTTGACAACTGCTCCCTATGTGTTCAATTCACGGAAACTGTCTGAATTGGAACAGCATATGCGAACTTGCCACTCGAAGTTTACAAACTGCTGCCGATCGTGCTTCATGGGATTCAATGATGCGCACTTGTTTGCGCAGCATATGAACTCCCTTCACTCGCTGCCCGTATTTGGACCTGAATACCAACCGAAAGAAGCTACAGCGGAGACAGCTTTCAACGGTGTGTTACAAACTTATGAAATTGTCAATAACACAGCTGAAAGAGATCTTGAGAGCTTCATGCTCAATCAAAGATCTGCAATTGCAACGCTAATTGAGCAAAGGCTGAGCCAAGGACCACAGAAAGTACAATTTGCGGTAAAAGTACAGTTATTGAAGCTGCATCAAGATGAAAACGCAACCGAAACGGAGGAGCGCATTGAAATTTATGCCAACTCCCTCATGACGCCCATTTACGTAGAGGATCTCACAAACGAGTTGTACTGGAGCATGGTTGAGAAAATGATGGCTGTCTTGTCTACGTTTGCTTCATCTGGAAGTGGTTGGGTTGTTGAAAAAATAATCAAACTTGACATCAAATTTGCCCGCTACCGATCAATTCGCGGCTCATCCTATCTTGCCTTACCCCATAAGCTCGCAAACTGTAGCGGATTACTCAACATTCGAAACCACGACGATGCCAACTGTTTCAACTATTGCTTCGTGGCAGCGTATCATGCGCATCATGGAATCAGTCTTGATAGAGATGACAGGAACTATCATATTGACAAAACATCCCCAGCAACATATCAGCAAGAGAACATTCACCAACCTGTAGGCGAATTTGAAATGCCAATGGGATTTGAGCAAATGAAAGCCTTTGAAACCCTCAATGATGTGGCAATCAACGTCTTTGGTTACGATAAAGTACAACTTTACCCTCTACGAGTCTCCTCTTTTGAATCAGATTTTGTTATGGATCTTTTACTTCTTTATGATGCCGACATTTATCACTATGTTCTCATTACTGACCTTGTGAAAGTCGTTTGTAAAGTTAGAGACCTGAAATTCAGATTTGGTTATCGCATTTGTCGTAATTGTTTCTGGTTGTGTCGTGATGGACTGGAAAGCTATAATATTCATACTGAAAATTGTTATCTAAATGCCCCTGCAGTTATTCAAATGCCATCACCAGATAAAAATGAATACAAGTTCTCAAATTTTTCTGCTACGTGGTTTGTTCCTCTGGTCATTTATTTTGACTCTGAATCTTTTCTTCTACCCGTCGCTGGATGTGATGCAGCAACTGACCAATCATCAACACGCGTGATTGAAAAGCACGAGCCATGTGGATTTGCTTTGGCAGTTGTTGATCATCACTGGAACGTTCCCTATTTTCATCATGTGGACAGCTCAGAAGATTGTATGGGCAACTTTGTTCGAATGCTGCATTCGTTAGCAAGGGACATACATGAACGCAAAAAACAGTTTCCTTTCTACAACGGAAGTCGGAGAAGCTTGGACAAAAAGAGCGCTACACACTGTTGGATATGCGAAGAACCATTTGACAGCGAGCTTGACCCCGAAGAGAGCATAGATTTAGACCACTGTCATTTTAGTGGCCAATTCTTGGGCTGGGCACACAAAAAGTGTAATCGAGCGAGACGGTATCTCAATTTTACGCCTGTGGTCGGTCATAACATTCAAAACTATGACTTACATCATATTTGTCTTGCTCTGAACAACTGTGAGTCTACCACAACAATAAAAATCATTCCGTCAACAGATGAGAAATACATATCAATGACATTCGGAGTTCTGATTGATACTATTACAACTCAAGAAGGAAGAACACAAAAAATTTACGAGTATTTAAGATTCATTGATTCGTACAAAATGATGAACAGTTCGCTGGAAAAACTTGTAGAAATTTTACCTGACACACATTTCGATATCATGAAAGCAATGTTCCCCTCGGTTTCGGAATAAAACGCACACTTACTCAAACAAAAAGGATATTATCCTTATTCTTATGTATGTGATCGTACAAAGTTTTCTGAGCAATCTCTACCACCCCTCTCAGAATGGCGCAATACATTTGAAGGCGGAAAATTGGCTGTTAGTGAAGAAAATTTAGGTCATGCTAACCAAATGTGGACGTTATTGGGGTGCAAAACTTTACAAGACTATCATGACGCATACCTTAAACTTGACTGCGCATTATTAGCTTGTGTATGTGAGTTTCACCGTGAACTTAGCTTTCGAACATACAAACTCGACTGCATGCATTTCTACACTCTCCCCAATATGGCAAAAGAAGCGTCACTAAAGATATGCAGAGCAAACATTGAGCTGATGACAGAACGAGAACATTTGGACATGGTTGAACCGGCAATACGAGGAGGAGTAACATCTGTTTACGAGGAGCGTCATTTTGTTGCAAATAATAAGTATTTATCGGATTACCGGCCCTCTGAGGAGTCAACTTTTGCGCTCTGTGTAGACGCAAATGATCTCTATGGAGGTGTCATGCAAATGGACATGCTACCAGTGGGGGAATTCGCCTTCAACGTAGAAATTACCCTTAACGAAATCCTCAATACCCCTAACGACGCTTCAGTTGGTTATTTTCTTGAAGTAGACTTAAATTACCCTGTCCACTTACACGATGACCACCGAGATTTTCCCCTTGCCCCTACCAAAGAAATTGTTCAAGATGATTGGTTGGGCGAATATCAACTTGAGCTAAAAGAACAACACAGATTACCCAGCTCGAATGTTAAAAAGTTGCTTCAAACGCTATTCGACAAAAAGAACTATGTATTGCATTACAAACTGCTCAAATTATACGTTAGTCTTGGATTAATTGTTGCCAAAGTACACCGTGTCCTACAGTTCAAACAAGCGAATTGGTTAGCACCCTATATAACACTCAACAGTAATAAACGTCAAGCCGCCAGCAATAAATTCGAAGAGAACTTTTATAAGCTCATGAACAATGCAGTATATGGTAAGAATTGCGAATCGAAACGCAGACGAAGTAAGCTTACCATTGCACGAGATGCTGATCAAGTTCTGAGTTCCATTTCAAAGTTTGAGTTTGATCGGTTCATGATATTCGGAGTTAACCTGGCCGCATTGTCCTTCCGCGCTAGAAAGATTTATTGGAATACCCCAACAATAATTGGAGCAACTATACTTGATCTGGCCAAGTATCAAATGTACAGTTTCCATTACTTCACAATGCGCGCTCATTTTGATTGTCGTTTGTTATATAGTGACACGGATAGTTTACTATATAAAATCCGGAGTACAGACTTTTATGAGGAATTAGCAAGAAAGCCCGCTTCAGTTGTTAGTGAATTCGATTTCTCCAATTATCCGAGTGATCACTATTTATACAGTACGGAAAATAAACGGGTAGTCCTCAAGTTTAAGGACGAATTTGCAGGAGATTTTATTACGGAGTTTGTGTGTTTAAAGCCGAAACTATACTCAATACTCTCAAAAAGTAAGTATTCTTTGTCTTTTCTAATGCATGTTAGTTCTATCTTTAAATTACAAAGGTTGTTAGTAGGCTCCTGAATGGTATTAGTTTTATTATTATATACATAGGGGTTAGTAAACATATAAAGACTTGATTAAAGGCTTTTTTTTTCTTTAGGTTGTCGAAAACTTTCGGCTAAAGGAGTAACAAAGGCCGCTCAACAACGTCTCCGGCATGATGATTTCTTGAGCACACTGACGACAGGGAACGTGCTTCGCACTGAAAACACACGAATAATGTCCGATCATCATGTATTGGAAACTGTTACTACCAACAAAATATGCCTTTCAGCGTTCGACAACAAAAGGTTTATTCTACCCTGCGGAACAAAAACTCTACCCTTTGGACATTATGAGACCGTTGATTGTGGTGTGGATGAAATTGATTGGGGTAATGATGATATTCAGTGGGATAATGACAGTTACTCAAACTTACTTCTCAGCTCTAGTCCAGAATGGGATAATGACTTTGTAGTGTCCCAAACTTCCTCAACAGCCGCTCTCTCAGTGCCAGACTCCACCACCAGCTCTTGGGAGACTCCCGACCCAGGATTAGTAGTAACTGAGCAGATAACTGAATCTGATATTGATACTGACGATATTGCAGATATTGACGCCAGTTCCAGTGAAAGCTCCTCTCCTGACAACCCCTTCATAAACTTTGAAGCTGAAGAAGCAAGCAGCAGCGAAGAAGAACCAGCACGCAAAATAAGACGGCGCTAATGCCAATTTAATTGCATGCAATTTTGGTGAAACTGCGTGTAGTAATACACAGTGTAAATATTTAATTTGTTTGGAGTGTTTAGTTTGGTTTCAATTCAATCTTTTCTTACAAATCTAACAAACCGGAGAAAGGCGCAAAGGGAAAGGAATAAAAGCGGAAGAAAGCTAGTTTACATGTATCACGCACGGCCGTTGTTTTACATGTAGCGCCGCCAAGGATAACCCCCTATTATCACACGTATTAATTCGAAGGATAACCCCCCCCCCCTATCTTAGTACCCTATTATCTTACTACTAACATCTATTTATAAGATATTTCATAATGATAAAAGTTATGTCACCAAAGTTGCACTGATTACTCACTATAAATTTCAGAATATGTAATCAAACCAGTTTCATGGCTTCATGAGTAGTTGATTCGGCGCATTGGCGGTTCATAAATGATAAGCATTAAGTATCTTATTGTCAAAATTAAATGTTAATATCCAATTAGCTATATTTAGTTCTGCTTAACTGTTAACATAATTTCTGTCAATATTTATGTTTATATTATCTCTTGTTACAATAAATTTCCTATTTTGACAAATGAAAATTGTTGATTTCCGATTTTTCGAAAGTTATCGGTTGCACTAGACTCCTAATTGCGATCAACATCAGAGGTGCAAAACTGAGGCTAAAAATTTGAATATCCGGCAGCTTTGAGGTCCCAGTCGGAAGTGAAGGCATGCATGGTCTTTGAATACCTGGATTATCTTGTCAACAACGAATACCAATAATTCTTAATAAATAACGATAAGATAATCAATAATAAATGGCGACTATTGTTTGATCAGCGGTAGAATAAAATTGTTCACAGAGGTCAAGGCGTCAATGCTAGAAAGCGCTAGAAAAAGATAAAGATCACCGGTAATGCACTGACTGCCTGCAAAAATTTCAGGTTTTAGCGATGAATACGGTAACTTTAATAAAAAAATGCAACGCTGAAGACAACAAATCTAACAAACATTTCCGTCGATACCTTCACAGCCATTTTAACAGTATTTTTAATAAGTTTTGTAAATCTTATTATTTTTTTAGCTTTTTCTGTTTGTAGCAGTAATTTTCTCTTCACCGCTTGAGCGAGGAAAGCAAATTGTCGGAATCTACCTGATTTGGCAGAAAAATGGACATTTTCAAATTTCTGGCAGAATGTTATCTGGTTTTCAAAACAGAGTGTTATCTGGTTGAATCTGTCAGAACAAATGTTTTATCTGGTATATCATGTCAGTATAACGGGTCATCTGACAGAAGCATGGGAGAGATTCATTGGTGTCTTGAGTTGCTGTTATGTAAGCATAAATAAAACTCGTGCGGAAATAATAAATCGAATAGTTAAATTTAATTGCAGGGATCTGATTTCTCCCAAAAGCGGGGGAATTTAATGTCATTATACAACTGTGTGTGGCTATTGTTTCAATCTACTTCTTTTAAACCAAAATGTGATTTTTTGCAAGTTTTAAATAATTAATCTATGATACACTTATTTGTCTCTGCCAGAGATTTCAATAATTACAAATTGGTTTAAAAAAAACTAATCCACGAATGCATATAGCTAAAGACCAAATTAATATGTAGGTATACAACAACTATAGTTTATGTAGTCCAGTTGCAGTCAACTGCATTTTTACAGTCAAATAAATTTCAGCCAACCATCAAAAAGCTGATCAAACAATATTTTGGATGTAAAGTGAAACGTTTTTTCATTTGAACAAGTCAGCTACAGCTATCTGCATCAAAACATGAAGGCAAAAACACTTGAGAGGAGATCGGCAAATCAAATTTTATTTGCTAGCAGGTCTTATTTCTGAGCTAATTTTTAGCTCAGATTGGTCACTGACGCCCTTTTGAAAACTAAAGACTTTTAGCCTAAAAGCTGAGCAATATATCGACGTAAAATAGAATGTAGTTCATGCGCAATTTAAATACTCGAATCTGATTGCCTAAGAAACTGACGCAATATTTTTGTGCTGTATAGATTTTTTGGTGTGGCTCACTGAGTGGATTGTACATCCACTTAATGGCCTTATATGCAAATTCCTTGACAATGTTGAACAGGTTCCATTTTTCTAAAAATTAAAAAAAATTCTTTCTCAGCACCAATAAAGTTCGTACCTTTATCTGACCAAATCAAAGCCATCGTACCCTGTTGCGAGAAAAACCACTTCACTCCCATTACACAGGAACTAATGTCAATGGACGGGAAAAATTCGGAATGAACAGCACGAGTAGTAAGACAGGGGAAGAGAAATCCCAACTTTTCGGTTGCCGGACAAACGGTAACGCAAAATAGACCAAAGTAATCAATCCCGTGTTCGTGAAAGGAGGAGACTGGTACGCGAGTCTCTTCTTTGAAAGATATGTCGTGATCTGTTAAATGGATGCCACACGGAACAAAATTTTGCACCAGACACAGTAAGAATTGATGGAACGCTGTGGGGAACGTAGTTTAAGGATAACGTAACGTTTTTGTACAATTGACCGTAAGTAATTGCTGCCTTTGTACAGAATTTTGGATGTAAATCAAAAGATTTTTGCATTTTAACAGGTCAGGTGTATGCATCAAAACACGAAGGCAAACAGAAATGAGAAGAGCTCGGCAAATCTTTATTTGCTCGCAGGTTTGAGCCAATTTTAAGCTCAGGTTGGTCACCGATGCCCTTTTTTAAACCTAAAAAACTTTAGTCTAAAAGCTACGGAATGCATCTACGTAAAATAGAATGTAATTTATCTGCATTTTAAATACTCGAATCTGATTGACTGAGAAAATGAGGCAATACTTTCTTGCTGTATAGGTTTACAGAATTAAACAGATTCACTGGAAATAGCACATCGATCATTTGCGCGGTAACATCTTCGGACCCGGAAGAAGATGTTAAACGGGTAGAGACCAGCTTAACGCTTGAAGGGTTTGTTGTCAAGAAGATCTCATTTTTACTGCTAAAAGATTCTCCCTGAACCAGATACTGGAGATGACGCTCGGTTTCGTCAAGCTTAACGGGGTCCCTTATCCTACCGTCTACATTTCGGTAGCTTTAGTGAGATAGTAAAAAAGAGAACAGATTTGCGGAGAAAGAAAATAGTTTTTGACAACAAATGAGTTTATCAATCAAAAGTTAATGGAAAGTTTTGTTCCTTAACGGGCTTAGTTGTAGATGCGGCTAAAGGTAAGATGTACTCATCTTCTTGTTCCTTGGTTACAACTCCGAGCTTGATTGCGTCTAAGATAGAATATTTGGCATAATTCGGAATTGTTAAGGTCTCAAGAATTGAAGAACTGGTTCCGTTGGTAAAGGCTGGTGTACTCCATTATTTCTGTTACAGTTTTGCAACGAAGATGGAGTGTTTGCTGTTTGAGTTTACCCACTGCAAGCCGATCGCACTATCTGTCCACGTGAGAACTCAGTCTACAGTAAGGTTCAATACTGTACACATGCCGTTTTCAAGGGCGCAGGGAGGAGAGCGTCCTGCATTTACAACTTGGGAACGGTCATTACATTCATATGTGAAACGCGGTCCTTGACCAGGACAAACGCCAGCTCTCTTTTAATATCTTTGAAATTGCAAGTCGCCTGAGCTCTAAGAAAACCTGCAGCACTAAATAATCCGTCTGAGTTATCACCAAACATTTGGTGTTCGAAGTTTTTCAACGGTCCCGAACCGAAAACTAATTTATTTGTGTTCTGATTTTAGCCAACTGCAGCAGTTCAGAAACCATGCCAGAAATCTATCAACTGTGTCTTTGAATAACTTTTCATGCCAGCTTTGTCAATTGACACGCCAATCGTTTCTCAAGTTTAAACGAGTACCCAATGAACAGTAAGACAAGCCGAATTGTGTTGTAGACCTTTGACACAAGACTTAAAACCAACTGCTGTTTCATTTTTTGTGATGGTGCTGTTAGCACCCCTCTTCACAACCAAAGTGTCTTTGTTGTGATCCCGCTTATGTAAGACACGTGTTTGGATTGCTTCTTGGATGAAACAATGACTTTCGGCTCAGTAGATTAAGCAGATCCCTTAAATCCGTCGGACATTGTTGACCTTGCTCATTGGTTACAAACTAAAAATGAACATACCTAGATTTGAAAGATATACCATTTTTTTCGACGAGACGAGGGTCCCTCGGGGGATTCACTGAACCTGACTAATGATTCATGTAAAAATTCTCAAGGGCGGCTTCCGCGGCTTCTGGATAATATTGGGGCTATCACGTGCCATAAAAATTTCGAGTTTGGTCAATTTTTTTTTAAAAAATTGCAGGAAAAAATCAGATAAAATGTCCAAATGAGAGCCTATCCTCGGAACTTTTTGTTCGATAATCAGAAAACATTCATTATGGCTAGTAGTTTGAGCAAACTTCACGCCAACTTATGCTGTGAAGATTTTATATGGTTTTCGTTTTGGCTGCCAGTTTACTGCATCACGCCATGAAATTTTTGCCTCAAGCGTAACAAGACTTTTTACAACAAGAGCAGGATTTTTTCGTTACCCGGAGTTTTAATTCATCGCTTTGAAAGTACGAAACACTGGCAAAGTGACTTAGTTTACTCACGAGTGACATTGAGCTTGTACTTAATTCTCTTCAATAACGTTTTACTGAAACCTTTGCTCTCCCATTTTTCGAAATAGGTATTCCTCTCCGCTGATTTTTCCGCATTTCATCTGGCTCTATTTTTCCGTTTCCAGTTTTTTCGTCCGTTTTGATGTCTCTCCGTTTTTTTTCTAGCTCTAGTAATTTTTTACTGCTATTATGCTGTTTTGTTGTTTAATCTTGTTAATCGCTAGGGCGTGAGTAAAGTTGGTTCTGTATCAATGGTTGATTTTTTTCGTGACATTAACCATCTCAGTTTGATGCCATTTTGTTGTAGCTTGTTCATTTTTTGTAGGCTACTCTGCTGTTGTCTATGTATGGCTGATTGCTAGTGTGCGGCTTAAGTTTTTTCTGGAGTTACGGCTTTTAAGTTTCTACGCCTTTTCGACTTTTTCCGTATACTACCGCGTTGTCGAAAATTATTTCTTTTTCCGTAGATTAAACTCCGTTACGGTTTTTGTAGTTTGTCTTGCATCTGCAAACCCACCTCTGATGCCTCCAAATCCATCTCCATCTCCTCCAAATCTAAAACCGTTTCCTCCAAAGCCAGCTCCATCGCCTTTTCTCGATTTTCCCCTCCAAGCTCTCCGTCTGATATCCTGGCATCTCCTTCGTTTTTGTAGAGTGGGACTTAGTTTGCTCTAAACCCACCTCCGTTTCCTCTGAAACCACCACCATTTCCCACAAATCCGCTTCCGTCTCCTCTAAAGCCACCTCTATGGCATCTGATTTCTGTTTTTCCTCCAATTTTTCCACCAAATGCCATGGCATCACCTTCGCTTTTTGTAGAGTGCGGGACTTAGTTGGCTCTAAACTGTTTTGTCCTGCCGTCTTACCGTTTCGTTGCGTGTTGCTCTATTTCTTCCGATTGTCTTCTCGTTTCATGGTGCGATGCCTGCTCAACCTTTCCTTCCTATCCGTCTCGTTTTTCCCGATGCATCTTGCGCCTTTCGCCAATTTTTCAACCCCGTCCGTCCCGCTTCCCATTCCGTCGCTCGTTCGGCTTCCGTGAGCTTAACGGCTTTACTTTTTTGTTCGCTGTGTACTTCTGTGATCGATGAAAATTTTGCTCTTTGGCGGTTTGCTGCGCAAACAGTTTTCCAGTTTGGTATAACCTACTTGTGTTGTGTGTGCGTGTGCTTTTATATTACTGAAACAAAATTTTGCTTCCTGTGTTCGTAAGATCATGACAGCATTACAAGAAATGTTCAGAAAAGTTTATACAGCGCCAAAATTAGAGCCAAAACTTTATAACATCCATAGTGAAATTAATAACACTCGTTTTAACACAATACAAAACTGGATTTTTGACGTACTAATGCGTCAGAACTGGACTCTTGACGTACTTTTTAGAATTATTTTAAAATTGCAGCTGAACATTAAAGCAGCTAAGAATATTCGGTTAATCTGGTTTAGGCCGGTTATCGAGAGTAACACTGGCCTTTATCGACTGCCTTCTGCAAGAGTTTTGCAATTAATTGGAGAATTTAGAGCAATTTCGGCATTGCGCGGCTATATTCGTCATAATTGCTTTTGGAATTGTTTGTGATACAAATGGAACATGTAGCCATGAACTAAAAATTGAGCTGGTTTAATTATAGGACACCTTTTGTACTTATTACTTTGTACCTAATCACAATTATGCCTTCGTTGTCTGAGAAAAGAAACAGTACGGAAGGGGTGGTCGAAAAGAAACCAAACAAAGATTTCACACCGCCGCTATGGAAATGTCTGAAGCGATCAAATCTGTTTTTGTCATTTAGAATGGAAAGCATTTGAAAGGAGGCGGTGACCGGACTAAAGTCTGCTGTGATGTTTTTGACAAGTTATGCGCATAGTTGTAGAAACGACTCCCTCCTAGTTAATTTCAGTTCTATCAAAATCTGTTCAATCCCCCTAGGCGGCCTTTGACAACTTAATTTTCCATTTGTTCACGCGGCGTTTTAAGTCGTCACGTTTTTTTCCTTGGAAACAATCGGAGCCTTGAAAACATAAATGAAAGCTAAAAATATAGGACTGTTGGAACAAGCGATAAAGTTGAGAACAATTTGAGGCAATGCTCCAAGGTCAACTATTGGGTTTCTATTTGATGTGAATTACTACCACTTTAAGGTGGAGAAAGGCGAATGCTTTTTTGATAGCCATTCATTCAATTAAACGAAATCATATTGCTAAATTGTGATTGTTTTCATATTATGGTTCAAAATTGCCAGATTGCCCGGACCCAAAATTTTTCTAAAATTATGTTAGATAAGGGCGTGAAAAGTTTTTTTTTCAACAACAATTATCTTATACATTAAGACGTGGATGTGGTGAACTTACAAAACTTAGCTCCTAAAATTTAACGTTGAAATCATACATTACACCATCACGGCGTTAACTGCTAAATTACGTGAGCGCATTCATTGCTCATCTTTCATAATTTTGCCGCCACCCATAATTGATTCGATATTTATCGTTTTGCAATCTTTGTCAGTGACTCCTCAGCTTAAGGAAATGGCACATATTTAAAACCTTCCACATCCACTAAGAGGATAAGAATGATCTCTTTATAATAATTCACAATAATATGCGCTTTATACTTATCGGGTAACTTAGGGTACCATTATATATGATTCCTGGTTCTGATCTATTCGAGCCATTGTAGTTCACGAAGAAGCATAAAGCACAACATTAACTTCATATTAAATTTGATCCTGTAACGATGTGATTAGACTGGGACACTTAGTGAAATGGGCGGGTTATTGTTCAAATCAGCATATATGATTAGGGTATTTGAGATGTTTCTCTTTTCAACAATTGGCTCATTGACACTGCATTCTTATAGAAGGTTGCTGCAGTTCAAAAAAAGATGGATAGAGTTTAATATATACTCTATGACAAAGTTGCCGTCTTTTTTAATAAGCAATTTTTAATCGATTTAAATTTGCATCTTTTTTAACACTCCAGTGTACATTTATGCATTATTCAAATTCATTGAGTGAAATAAAGCACTAAAAATCTGTTCTAGTATCAGAGAAGGATTGCTCTCAAATAGGATAAAATTGAGAAATTGTCGACAATTCCGATAAAATTGAAAGAGCTTTAACAGAACTTTTTTGATCCTTAATAGATTGAAAGGTTTATAAGCTTCTGCATTTAAAACTATGGGTTTTTTGAAATCTATGAAGCTAAAATGTTTTCATGGTGAGAATTTCCAGTGGGGTTTTCCTGACTCAACTATTTAGCATATGAGCGCTAAAAAAGCCCAAGATTGAAGTGTGAGCAGTACAATGGCTATTTTCTGCAACGTATAACTAAAGTAACATTCGAGCCAGAAACGTCTGCTTAACTGCATTGTTCCTAAAAGACCAACTGATCTCAACCTAAATTGTGGCACTCACCTTCAAAATTACCGCGTTAATTCAATTTAGTAAGCTAACTCTTCCAGTTGAGCTCATTAAGTCAACTGTTCAAAATACTAAAACTTCGGTCGAAGTAACTCAAGACGTAGATGTTACAAAAAAATTAGTCAGGCTAGAAAAATTCAGAGCGAATTGCGAGGCAATTTGTTTAAAATATGTTGGCACCAACTGTTTGCTTTTGTATGTCATTATCAGTACGCGAAGAGTAACTTGTATTATAACTCAAATACGGTTCACAACTATCATTCGACTCTAACTCCATTCAAACCTCTATATTTGCCTTTATTTCTCATCCAAGGCGCTCCTTTCTACAGCAAGCTCAAAATCTGTTTGCTGAAGGGTTAAAACAGCGTGAACACGGATATTTGCGTGAACACGAAATCAACCAACCTAACCGATAGCAGTTCAAAGCCGAACACAGTCAACTTCCTACTGGTTTCTTATTCTTTAAGTGTCGGTCAAAAGATTTTTTTTCTGCTGGTCAGACAAGTTACAAGTATGTGGCCAGCCTTTCGCTTAGTCCATATCGAAACAAAATACAACTCATTTTTTACCAATTCTATTCTGATGTTTTAATCTGCTCAGCAAGACTCTCGCTTAGTAAATTTGGGGCCCGAACAGATTCCTCAACACAATAGAACAAAAAAAAATACAGCTATCATCTAATTAGTCTCGCGTAAACAAGATGTCTTGCACCTTACTTCGATTCCACTCTCATTCATTTTTTTACTTTTTCTTAAACACTCCATTGAGTTAAAAAAGAAGTAAACAAAAAGTTCGATACCTCATTTTTGTGCTGCACGGGGTTTGGTTTCGGTGATTTTATGATACAGATTAGAGTTGCACTTTTATATCATCGCTTGTCCTTTTTAGCTTCAGTTAATATTATTTGAAAAAGTAGAAAAAGGAGGAGTTTTTAGTTTTACTCCTATCTCTAACGAATAACCAACAGCAAGTGTGAATACTGTCGAAAACAAATTACAAAATTTTTACAATTTCTAATTGACTCCCACTCAAGCCAAGTCTTCACTCATCTTTACTCTCTACGGCTCTTTTTGCACTCAACAGTCTTATCAAATATTTTTAAAAAGTGTGAATGTAAACAAGGTGGTGCAGTGGTTAACAGTGCAAACGCAAAAAGAGCAAATATTGCCAATGGCAGTTCGAATAAGTGTTCAGTCAATTTTTTTGTGTTTCTCCGTAATATAACCATTACAATATCTTTTACAAGTAACGATGTTCAGCAATTGCAAACTTCCTCATTTTTCGACACAACATAAATTGGTTCGGTGCTCTAACACAGCAGTACATCTGCAAGAGTTGATTCGAGCCCTACCAATTAACATCAACTTTTAGGTTGCTCTTACTCTTACCCTTTATTTTATAATGTTTTTTAACAAAGCTTACTAAGCTTACTAACCTATGGAATTCAATATTCATATTTCAAAGGCTAGGAGGCTGGCTGAGAAGTCAAACAACCTGCACCTGGACAAATCAAGATCAGCCATTAGAAGTCCTCCATCAACTTTAACTTTGTAAAACTCAAACGTTTTTTAGCTGTGTGTCGGACCTCTTTAACCGAATGGCTGTAAGAGAAACTTATATTATAACCTGGAGTTGCCATTTCATCAGCATTGCCCCATGTGCACAAAACACGAAAGGAGCAATATTTTTTGTTCGAATTCAGTTCTGATGTTTTTTCACAAAAGTCGATACGAATTCCACAAGGCAAGGAACCACACTTTGTTTACAATCTTTTCCCAGTCTGTCGTACAGCTAATCAAAGGCTTGTGGTTGACGTGTTCATCACGTGACCAAACGAAACAAATCCCAACCCAGTGAACCGAATCTTGATACAACTTGACAAGAAATATACTAGATCTTCGTTAGTCCTGCCAAGATCTTGACATGGTACTTACCATGAAAATATCAAGATTTGTACGAACTTGCAAGATCCTTACGAAACAAGATTTTCACAAGATAACCAAGAAAGATTAATCATGACTTGGCAAGATATGCACTTTTTTCAAACTCAAAAGACACTTTATACAAGAGTTATCACAAATTTGTTTGATTAAGCACAAATTATAAATATTGTTCAAGAATTATGATGAATTATCAAAAATTGTCCGAAAATTCAGCTCCAAATGATTTATCAAACAAAAACTTTAACAAACATGCAAGTTCTAATAGAGAACAATTTTCAGCTTTATATTGTTTTCTTAAATTTCTATTCAATTTCTCAAGATTGTCTCTGTAGAACATTATCATCACATTAGAGCAACATATTTTCCCTGTAGTCGGACAGATTGAAAAAATAAAACAAATTACGAAAACGTGCGGGGTACTGCTGCAAGTGTTTCTGAATTCCAGTACAAGTCTTCTATACAAAGGTTCTTGAAAGGTTTTGGACCCTTCTGAAAAATTCAGCTGGGTATTGGAAAATTTTATTCACGTGAAAAGGACAGTTCTTGACCTCAGCATTCTTACGCTCTTGCGTTTCGTTTTTTTTAATTAAAGTTTGCAAATTTGAATATAATCCGCGGGTATTTAGAATTGAGGCCGCAAAGTTACTTTGCTTGCGAAACTGACGCAACAGTTGATGGTATTCTGTTTTGACAATTTGATAGGGACATAATTGGACATGCTAATTTTCACATAACAACTTGTTAATTAAATGTACACAACACATAGATTTCTGTTGATCTCGTATTTGGAATTGGAGGAAAACAATAGTTCCACTTCGATTATTATTCCGTCCCTTGTGGGAGACAGATTTATGTTAAAAAAACTCTCGAGATGAACCAGATTAGTTATTTTGCAAGACTTTTAAAAACGGACGGTTATCTGGCGAGGGGTTGTTCATTCGTTTTGTTTCCTGGTAACAAATTCCAAATAATATCATTTTTAGAGTACGTGGAAAAGGGTTTTACATAATCAAAGTTTGTTTCAAGTTGATATAACAGAAAATTGGGAGTGTATATAGTTGCGCTATGATTGTCAGTTTTTCCCACAATGATTTAGAGAAGTTTTAATCTGCACGAAATTGAAAACTATTTTTTTTGACTTCTTAAAGTGAAATAAAGTCTGCTTTGGTTTAAGTGTTGTCAGATAATTCGTCATACCAACATCCGACATCAATTTCATTGGCAAAGAATTTGACTCCAGAAATATAATTTCTAGAACAATTTAGATAAATTAAAGGCATGATGGAATTAATGGAATTAATAGTTTTTTTTATAGGTACTCAATTAAACAAAACTTTAAACTCAACAATGGATCAGCTTGCATTTTTCTGCATCTTTCTTAACCCTAAAAGATAGTTTCTGACCTCCCTATACTGGTGACCAAGTTAAATGTTGCCAACAAATTTTTTTCAAAAAAAAAACAAACATGTTTTCCTGTGAAAATTAATTATTAATGTCAGTATGAATTGTTTCGGCTACGCACTCTATATCACTGTTTTCTGAAAAGACTTCTCACTGTGTTCCATTTACTGGTGTTTAAATAATGGTTTGAGAACTAGCTTTACGCTTAAGAATGAATAATGAATTTACTGGGCAGAGTCAAGACGAGCGAAGCCGAGTTGAAAAGAAGGTTGAAACATTTCAGTTATAGCTGAATGCAGATAGTTTTCTAATGTTTCGACAAATTTTGATAGCATGCTATAGGGAATGAAGCAATCTCCTAAACAACTTGTTAATTCTTCTTGATCAACAGTTTAATTAGAAAGTTTTTTCTAGTGGAATATAAATTTTCATTCTTTTCTTAGATTACTTTTAGAAGATGGCTGCTTTGAAAATAAAGAATAGGTGTTCTGTTCTGATGTACATAGCTGTGTATGCGTGTGTAGTTAGGTTATTCAATGCTTACATCCCTGAAAAAGAAGCTTTTATATCAAAAGGCATTGGCACAGATTGATCAAATTTAATTTTGTTCTAATATTTTCACGAATTAGTTGCAAATTGAGTTTCCCTAAAAGTTGGAAAAACCCTATTATCTTTCTTGAAAAAAAAACTGTTTTAACAAAAAACTTTGGCAAATAACCGGGTCGAGTTTTTTGCTGACAATTTTGTAAGAAATTCGCTGAAAGCCGCTGAAAGAAAACCATTTTCAATGGTTAAATCTTACATAATTATCCGCATAGTGAGCTGAATTTCAGACACAATTCTCACAATTTCAAAACTGGCCAACACATTAAACGGAGTGAACAGTGAACAAATTATATAAATTTTATTCACTGAACAATATTTCTTCTCAGCGGCTGTCAGCGCATTTCTTACATAACCATCACAACTTTTAGCACTTACACAATTGCAGCATTTATTTTACGCATTTGTCAACGTTTTCCTCAAGACTAAACAGCATTGCGCAAAAGCAACTTAAAAACATTTGGAAGTCTGCCAAAAGACTTAAGTTTGATTGTCCTCCTTCCGTTGGAAATGACGAAAGTTTGACCTTTTCAGTTCTTCTGTTTTTTGAAATTATCATTAAAAAACAGCGCATTTTTTTAATTGATCTTTGGCTTTTAAGAACAGCAACAAATGAAAGAGCTAAATGCTGACTATGTCATAAGAAATATTGAGCAATAAAATTGCACACAAAAATTTTTTTGGAAGCTTAATGTTGAAGGTGCCGAAATTCTCTCCTTCTGCAGTGCTCAATTTATGTAAAAATGAAATTTGTAATTGTTAAATTTTTGTAGGAACTTGTTTAAAGATGTGCAGCTTTTTTTGCAAGAAATGTGCTGAATTTTGTGAAGAATGTGCTGTAAGTACTGAATTCAGGAATTTTGGATGTGCTGAAATTATGTGAGAGATGTTTTGATAAAAGAGCTGAAATTTTGTAAGAAATGTGTCGAATTTATGCGAGGAACGTGCGTGAACTGTTGAGTTTGTGATTTTTGGAAGCGCTGAAATTATGTGAGAGACGTGTTGATAAAGGTGGATTTTGTAAGAAATGCGTTGACAAGACATTAAGGATATTTCTTGCTTAATATCAGCACATATCTTACAAGTTTTTCCGCTTACAACCGCTGACATCTCGAACCGGGTAGGAGGAATGCATTTAGAGGTAAAACAGAGGAAACTGGTAAGAAATATGATGAAATTCATGGCATGGGCCTGTCATGGAAATGGTTCTGAAGGGAAATGAATATATGTACTCATAGCAACAAAACAACCAAAAAAAGTTAAAGCAGCGTAAGTGACGGACTTTCAAACACTCGTTTCAATCATAGTGTCCTGTCAACAGATTTCGACGATGAAGGCCATACAATAAAAGCAATTTCATTATAATTAATTGCAAAATTTATTAAATCAACTTAGTTGCGATAACTACAGTAGCAACATTTATCAATAAAATAACTGTTTAGCCCCCAATGGAAACTATAAAAATCTGAAACAATGGCAAAACTCAGCTCTTCTGTCTCATGATGAAACATTTTCCCACGATTCTCTTCTCTGCTCTTTTGATTTTAGCTTACAGCCGCTAAAAAATTTCAGCGGGTAAATCCTATATAGTTATCTGTTTATTCAGGTGAAACTTCAGAAGATTCCGTTTGCAATTTCAGAACATGTCAACACATTGAAAAGATAATCGTGTCGAATTCTTGCGTCTGAAATAGATTTTTTTATTGCATGTCGTGCTTGGCCTTTTCATGAGTCGAGCAGAGCTCTGTTCATAAAACAGTTTTTTTTGCAAATTCTGACGTGATTAATATTTCTGCTTCTGTACATACAGACGCAGCAACGATGCACTACAAGAAAAGCGCAGCAGAGCAGTCCACCTTAAAAAAATTGGAAAACTACCAAGACATTAATTTTGTCAACTCTTAATATGAAGTAGTTATCGCAGCTGAATTACTTTGCCACATTACTTGATTGAATGAACTGAGGTAGTTTAGATGTGATTGTCTTCCTTCCGTTAGCCATAATGAAAGTGTTACTTTGTCAGTTGTTCTCTCTTCTTAAAAAATAAGTTCAGCATAAAAAGAACCAGTTTTTAAAATAACAATCTACATTTTTGATTGAAGAGTGGTTCTTCAGAATCGCAAAAGGCGAAAGAGCGTACATGTTGTCTACGCTGTAAGCGACGGTGAGCAGTGAACTTTCAATTTTCATGTTAGGAATGGGCTGAGGGCCTTGAAAATCGCTTTTTGTCTTTTTCTGATAAGCTGAAATTATGCAAGAATTGTGCTGAAATTTTGAGGTGTTGAAATTATGTAAGGGAAATGCAGCAAAAAGTGCTGAATTTCTCACTTCCTGAAGTCAGAATTTTATAGGGATTGTGCTGAAATTTTGTAGTGTTGAAATTTTTTAAGGATTGTGTTGATAAATGTACTGTTTTTTTTGTAGAAATTTCGCTGAAATTGTGTTATTTTTTTTGCAGAAAACGAATTCATAATTGCTTATTTTTTTTATTCAGCTGATTCAGCGCCTGAAACAAAACTTTCAACGCTTTCAGCATATTCTTGTCGTACAATCAACGCACTTCCGACAAAATCTCCGCTTACAACCACTCATCTCGACGCGAGTTTTGAAACCATTTAAATTGTCCTCGACAACTCGTACCCAAATGCTCTTAGTTTACAAAATTTAATAAATCTATTTTTTTGAAAGTGAGGAAATTGAAAAGAAATTTACATTTTTGGCTAGTTATAATTAAAAGATCTTTAACATTGCTATTAGGATGAGGCTCAATTATACCTAAAACAAGCAACCTTTTACACAGCCAAAATTTTGTTTCTCTCTCATTTCCCGGGCCGAGACCAAATGGTTAACTTGTAAGAACTTGCAAGTTTCTTACAAAAGATGGTTAACTTGTAAGAACTTGCAAGTCGAATGGTTAACTTGTAAGAACTTGCAGTCGAATTGTTAACTTGTAAGTTTAAGTCCAAACTTGAAAACCCATTAAAAAAAGTTATGATTGATTTGATATAAGAAAATTGCTAGTTATATCGGGGTTTTTTGAATTAATCTTATTTGACGAAAAATTCCAAAAAATTTTGAATGTTAAATTTTTCTGACTTTATTATTTTTTATTGTTAAAATTGAGAAGAGTATATTAGTCCATATTAAAACCTTTTGCGCGTGGTTAAACGGATAATAAATTTGTTGTTGTTCTCTGCCATTTTTTGGGAAAACAAATAAAAATTATTGCTTGATTTTTTTCTTTGTACTTTCAACGTTAAATTTTTTTAACTTTCTTGTTGACGTTCTCTACAAAGAACGTTAAAGCTGCAACTATGGGCCGATTGATATTTCATTGAGTAATGTAATTTAACAAGAGTTTGAGGGTCCCTCTTTCCCTATGAGATATTGCTGCTTAGCCGAAACGAAACAAAATTCTTTTTTTTTGCAAACTCTAAGTCGTGTTTTCTTTTTTTTTGTTATGATTGCAGCCAATTCAAATTTTATACGCCGGCTTGAAACAAAATTAATGAACACAAAAAGGTCCAAGTAGAGGAAACGTGCTAAAAAAACATCGAATGGCTTGAATATTTTACATTAAAATGTACTATTTGTTAAAAATTTTTGGGTGTGGTTCTCTTCAAATACCAAGAAAAAAGAAAAACCTCTACGAAACTACTGGTTTCTACTGAAAAAGCAACAAAAATACTGTTTTAACAGTCGGTTGCAGGTTTTTTGTGATAAAAAGATAGCTTACTGTCTTGCCGTTTCGAAAATCTATTCTTTTGGTATAGTTTTTTATTGCTTTATTTTGAAGAAAATTGACTCTGCTTGACCTCAACCAGAAGAAACAATTCCAAAAAGAGTTGACTGTTCAAAGTTTCCGACTTTAATTTTTTTTGTAGTGAGAGTTGGGAAGAGTATAATAGTCCATTTTAACAGTTTTCGCAGTATTCAAAGTATTTTAAGAGTAGTCCAATTTATATGTTTTCGTGCGTGCTTGTGCAAGTGCGGGTGTTTGTGTGTGTGGGCATTTGTGTGTGATGTGTGTGTGTGTGCGTGTTCGTGTGTGTGTGTGTGTGAGTTTGTGTGTGTATGTGTGTGAGTGGGTGTATGTGTGTGTGTGTGTGTGTGTGTGTGTGTGTGTGTGTGTGTGTGTGTGTGTGTGTGTGTGTGTGTGTGTGTGGTATGTGTGTGTGGTGTGTGTATGAAAAATTTCCCATTGTTCTAGCCAGGAGACTTCAACCCATCGTCAACTCATCATCAGCCCATGAAAAAAGAAAATCAGGAAATTTTGAAGAAAAAACCAAGAAAACTGAAGAGGAAATGAAAAAAGAAGATGGAAGAACACTTTTGCTGATGCTATAGATTAATATTTTTCTAAATGTTTTTTTAGATGGTTCTTTTGTCGAATATGTGGCGCAGAATATGTGTATATTCATATCTTGTGACGTTTTACTTTTTTTTACAGCATAGGCAGAATGGTTATCTTGTAAGAACTTCGCCTTGCAAGTTTCTGCCAAAAACTTGCAAGTTTTTACAAGATGACCACTCACAAGTTGAAGGTTTATCTTGTAGGAGCCTTGTAAGTCGAATGGTTAACTTGTAAGTCATTTGTAAGACGAATGGTTAACTTGTAAGTAACTTGTACGTCGAATGGTCAACTTGTAATAACTTTCATATTTTTGGAAGAAAAACTTACAAGGCGATGCATCGCCTTGTAAGAACTTGCAAGAAACTTGCAAGTTCTTACATGCTAACAATTTCAAATCCACCCGGGTTTTCTTAGATCACTCATAGTTTACTGTTTTCTCGGTTAACGCAATGTCATTAGAGTACAGTTAGAGCTTTTTAATATTTTACTCGAGTATTGATGAAACTTTTAGATGGGTGATCTTAACACATTTCGCCATAATCTAAGTAAAAACTGAAATGATTTACTATCGATGGATGACAAATACGAAAGTTTCACTGAGAACAAGTACCAAGAAAAACGGAGACGTTTGGTTTATTTCAACTCCTATGTTTATTTTCAAGCAAAGAATTTTTCTTTCAGTAATATGCAAAATTATGCGCTAAATACGTTAGAACAAAATCTAAGTCCACCTCGGGCCTCACACTCAGCACTCGGGTGCCATCGTCCTCGGTTTAGGGCACTAAGTCCCTCGGGCAACTGAGAATTTGTTCTAACATCTATTTAGAATAGAACATTATCACTCATGGTTTGCATCGCCCACTTGAACTTCTTCAACAACTTTTCTCAGCCTCAGAGATTTGTGATCTGAAGAAGTCTTGTCCATACGTGAGCACAACTTTAGTTTCATTACCATGTGTGAACAAACCATGCACGTTATTAACTTTTGTACCGCAGTGAAAAGAAACAGTTTCAGTAGAAAAAAAGTATTTAGCGGATCAATGCTTTTTGCCCCCCCCCCCAGCATAGTGGGTATTTAATTTTTACGCTCCCGATGTTCATTCCTTTTTACATGTTCTATATAACAAATCTTTTATGATTGGGGAGGCGAAAAACTGGAGCGGAAACAGATTAGATGTCGTTCTGCTCACAAAACGCCTTTTGGCAATTTTTTTGTATTTTCAGAATCTGGATAGTCCGACCAGACCCAACAGTTCTCCCCAAAAAGAGACTAAGTCATAAAACATATACAGAAAGTAACGTTTTTTTTCTGAAAAAAATTATGCTAAAGTTTTCTACCACTTTAATGGTTTGAAAATTTAGTCTGCGCAAATCAAGTTGGTCTGAATACCCAGCTCGCGACCAAATTGCCTCTGGCACCCCAGTGCGCGACCGAAATGTGTCTGACACCTCAAGTGCGCAATTCAAGTCGCTATAACGAGAGCCAATTTCGACCAGGATGGTCTGATCAGAGATCGATTGGGCCGTGCACCTCAACCTGGGTTATCTTCTTCGGGCGTTAATAAGACACCCTCGTTGATAGCTTATGCAACTGTTGGAGTCACAACGGGAACTGGTCAAGAACGTTATCACGCATTTGTTATTGATTTCTCGAAGTCATTAAACAACTCAGTTGAACCTCGCAGTTTGACAGCTTCTCGATGGCGATAACAACCATGTAATACTTATAGATGAATTCGTTCGAGTTTTAATCAACACCTGTTGCGATAATAGCAGTTAAGTAAACTGCCAGTGTAACAAATTTTAATGCCCGATCGACACTGGAAAAAACACTTCAGCATTAGACTACGAGTTTATCACACTTTTTATTGCCGCTGTTTCTAAGTAAACAGTGGCGATAAAAGAGTGGTGATAAACTCGTAGTCTAATGATAGAAACAGTTTCCTCATAGGTGAGTTCGTTCGAGTTTTGGTAAACAACTCAATTTGTGTCATTAAAGTCATCCTGCTAAAAAGTCACGAGGCAATCAAGTTTGGTAAAATTTTACCCGGTTTGTATCCAATTTTGAAGACCGTTTTAAAAGTCAATTTTAAACGGAATAAGATGAACATATCTGGGTTGTGTTATATTTGTTTACTTTCTTTCATTGTTATGTTTGCTGTTTATGGAGATGCAAGCGTTGACCAGACTATGACACCGGATGCCAAGGGTTGCGAGGTGGCCAAAGCATCAATTGACAAAGTCATCTATTCCAGAATTTTCAAGGCAGTAACGTTTTTTCTTATACAAATTTATATCCAGCAGCTAAGGAAAATTTAGCCGAGCATCCCTAACCCAAAGCACAAAAACACCCTGAACCCACAAAAGCGTACACACGCACAAGCACCTACACACACGCACACACACATAGGCAAACACACACACACTCACACACACACACACACACACACACACACACACACACACACACACACACACACACGCACACGCACACGCACAAGCACGCATACACATATATACACACACCTCAAACACACACACAGACACAATCAAACACACACACACACACACACACACACACACACACACACACACACAAACACATAAACGTAATAAGTAGAGTAAACGAAAACCTCATTGCTGTTGATTTTGTTATCATATTTTGGTGTCAAAGATTTGCACTCTAAAAACGAAGAACAAATATTTTTACAAGAACTTTTGGTAGAAAATGCTGTTGAAATGTATTCACTACCTTCTTTTTGCAAGATTTTTGAAATGATCTAGAATCCATTTTTTCCTCTAATTGATTCATCAAACTAGCCCTTTACGAGGTTGCTCCTTAGGATAGCATTAGCAAAAAATAAGGAAGCTAAAAATAATAAGGTTGTGATAGCTTCTTCTTAGGACCTCGTGATTATCTAGGAATTTGTCATAGATAACTAGAAAAATAGTAACTGTTGAAAATTATGCCAAAAGTTTAAGCAAATATAGCCTCGCATTGCAGCTAAAAAACGCAAGAGAAACAAAAAAAAATTAAACAAAAAGAAATCATATAGAGGTCATATGATACTCACACCTAATTCGAAGATCATTTTCACAAAAACCCAAATGAGATCTAGACTTTATGAAAAGACCCAAAAAATCAAGAGGGCGATGTTGAATATATGGTTGAGCACATACCTAAAGTTTTTATACAAACTCTTTTCGTGGCTTCACATGAAAATGGTTCCGCTCACTCTTTTCATGGGCGAAGAAGTTACGTTCTTATCATTGACAATTATAATCAAGAGAAAAGTTATTTCAACGTTCAGTTAGTCAGTCACATGCTTAACAAATTAAAACCAATCATGGACAACCAACAGTTAAAAAGCAGAAAAAGTTGCCTACAGGCAGAAACTTAAAATTCCGAAAGCAGTCAAAAAGCAATACTTAGAAACGAATACAGACAAATCACAAAAGCTGAAGTCAATCCATGAGAGCACTTGTATACACTGTATGAACAGCTGCACATATTACTCTTCTACAATTTTTGGGGTCTTCCATGTTATAGCCCCCCATGAAATTATAGCCCCCATTACAATTACCATGTTGAGGGGGGCCATAGGTTTTCTGACCATCAAGCAGGGGGGGCTATAATGGGAAAGACCCAAATTTTGTATGAAGATGCCTGGGAATTTCTAGAGTTAGCCAACACTAGTACGCGCGTTCCCGAGTTAATTCAAGAAAATTAGAAGGCTGCAAAACTAGAATTCAACACAAGAGTCACAGGCTTTGTATCAGTCATAAGACAAATCATAACCGCCAACGAGGGAATCGAATTCCATATGAGTTGCACTCTAAAAAGATTTGCACTCTAAAAACGAAGAACAAATATTTTTTACAAGAACTTTTGGTAGAAAATGCTGTTGAAATGTATTCACTACCTTCTTTTTGCAAGATTTTTGAAATGATCTAGAATCCATTTTTTCCTCTAATTGATTCATCAAACTAGCCCTTTACGAGGTTGCTCCTTAGGATAGCATTAGCAAAAAATAAGGAAGCTAAAAATAATAAGGTTGTGATAGCTTCTTCTTAGGACCTCGTGATTATCTAGGAATTTGTCATAGATAACTAGAAAAATAGTAACTGTTGAAAATTATGCCAAAAGTTTAAGCAAATATAGCCTCGCATTGCAGCTAAAAAACGCAAGAGAAACAAAAAAAAAATAAAACAAAAAGAAATCATATAGAGGTCATATGATACTCACACCTAATTCGAAGATCATTTTCACAAAAACCCAAATGAGATCTAGACTTTATGAAAAGACCCAAAAAATCAAGAGGGCGATGTTGAATATATGGTTGAGCACATACCTAAAGTTTTTATACAAACTCTTTTCGTGGCTTCACATGAAAATGGTTCCGCTCACTCTTTTCATGGGCGAAGAAGTTATGTTCTTATCATTGACAATTATAATCAAGAGAAAAGTTATTTCAACGTTCAGTTAGTCAGTCACATGCTTAACAAATTAAAACCAATCATGGACAACCAACAGTTAAAAAGCAGAAAAAGTTGCCTACAGGCAGAAACTTAAAATTCCGAAAGCAGTCAAAAAGCAATACTTAGAAACGAATACAGACAAATCACAAAAGCTGAAGTCAATCCATGAGAGCACTTGTATACACTGTATGAACAGCTGCACATATTACTCTTCAACAATTTTTGGGGTCTTCCATGTTATAGCCCCCCCCCATGAAATTATAGCCCCCATTACAATTACCATGTTGAGGGGGGCCATAGGTTTTCTGACCATCAAGCAGGGGGGGGGGGGCTATAATGGGAAAGACCCAAATTTTGTATGAAGATGCCTGGGAATTTCTAGAGTTAGCCAACACTAGTACGCGCGTTCCCGAGTTAATTCAAGAAAATTAGAAAGCTGCAAAACTAGAATTCAACACAAGAGTCACAGGCTTTGTATCAGTCATAAGACAAATCATAACCGCCAACGAGGGAATCGAATTCCATATGAGTTTGAAGTCGTCAAGCGTGAACTACGAGAGAATTAGTAGTAGTGCTATACATAGAGAAACTGGTTCTACCCAAGTCCTTCCCAAAAACGGGCTGAACTGATCTACACAGGCAACATTTCTGGGGGGGGGGGGGGTGATATGACTTGAGAATCAAAATGGATGTTATGGCTCAAAATTGCGCAAAATTGAAGCAAAAGCAATAAGGATTTGGTCCCGAATTTTACAAAACAAAAACTTGCAAAATGAAAAAATTAGATTCCTCAAGTGAAAACAATTCAACTTCAATTTTATGTTACATCAAACATAAAACAGTTACAGTAGTGTAGCAGTTAGGATAAGTGGCAGAAAAGAGAATTCAAGAGAGGTCACAACCCCTTAGTTCACCTGAAAATTAGAATCAAGTTTTCATTGGAAGTGCAATGGTACCCCATGATCAGGCCCTTCCAAACAATAATTACGGATGATCAGACCCATCCAGATATAGTCACCCATAATCAGACTTTTGCGAGTTCAAAATGCTTGGCTTGTCCAGGTACTCGTTCAAATCTGCCCGTTATCAGACTTTGCCTCTTTCAAAACATTGGCGCATTTGTGCGTCGTTCAAGAGTTTTGGAAGCGTTTTTGCCTCGACAAAATTTTGGTATGTGTTTCTGGCTCAACCGAAAAATTGGGTGCGTTTTTGACCCGTTCAAAATTATCTATGATCAGACTCTACAAATTATCTACAAAGTTAAAACTTTGAATGCCTTTTTGAAACACCCATTGCTGTAAATGCGGTAAAAATTCGTAAGAATTGTGTTCTTTAGCGCTGAGTGCTATGAATGTGGCGGCAAAAATCAGCGCTTATTTTACCAGAAAAACTCCAAAAAATTGGAGTTACCAAGGAATCTATGAATTAGTCGTAAGAATTGCGTTGAATCCGGGGAAAAATTCCAATTTACTTTTACTTTGTTAAAGGGTAGTTTTACTGTCTAGCAACCCTACACGTTACTATTATTTAAAACTCAAATCCTTCTTTACGCATGGGTTCGACTTGGGTTTTATGAAAAAGGGTTACCAGAAAATCTCTTGTTGTCTATATAGAGGGACACAATAATTAGGTATATCGGCCTCGAAAGGACCCCTAGTCCTCTCGACTTCCTCGGCCCAATTACCTTCGTAAATAGGGCTAAATAATGATACCGGATCATTATCAATTAACGGAATGTTGAGAATCTCCCCAGAAGATCAGTTGTTGCTGTTGTTGTTGCTGCTGCTGTTGAATGCCATTCTAAATAAAAAGCTAGATCACTCTAGTTTCAGATTGTATAGCCACTATCCTTTCTGTAGGATAGAGGCTATCTCTTACTACTTTAGGAGGCACTGCCTCTGGCAGTGGTTGAGTCGGTACACTAGGAACAGGATCGTGTAATTCCATTATCTCACGATGACCATCCATGGTTCTGAGAAACGGAGCGAACGGATTCATAAGCGACGCGACGGTACAAAAAGGAACGCCGAACGCCAGCAGTCGAACGGAAGAAAAACAATTTTTAGACAAAATATGAAAACACCACGTATCGCAAACAATGTTAACACGGAGAGAGTAGCTTCTTCAGTCCAATACCACGAGACTGCAGCTAAGTTTTCCAAACTTTCCAAGTATCTCCATGTTGGTAAGCCAGACAATTCCGTTCGTAAATTGGAATTGAAATGGCTTAAACCAGGATGTGAATATTTGTTACCAGATTCTAAGTAAACCTCCTGACAAGCAATTGTCCTTCATGAAAATTTCAAAACGCGTGCTTTTGCACTTTGTCCTAAATTTTCATATGAAAACAATCCTGCCGTGTGCAGTGAGGGCAGATTGTCAGCAAAGTCTAAGTGACTAAACACACTCAAAGATTCCGGATTATGAGCGACGGAATGATCACTTCCATAGTGCATCCAAATGCCTTCAGCAGTTTTATACAAATAAAGCGCAATAGGATCACAAGATGTTAGTGTATAGTTAGGCTAAACTACTTGAGTGATGGGGTTCATAAATTTTATTTTCGTTGAGTTATCCATAATGACAGGTACTTTCTTAGTTCAATAGAGAAAATCAGCTATATGTACTGCTACCTTAGAACATTTGTGTACATATAACACTGCACCAGCTTTCTCTGCATGAAATCCCACCATAGAGCCTGTTCCCAGGAGCAAATTGGGATTGTCAAGATTAGAAGCGAGAGATAATAATCCGTTTAGAATCATTTGTCTCGTTTTACAAATCTCCTATTTGATGAAATTGACAATCCGTTGTCTCAAAAGGTGAGCATTTACATGCACAAATTCTATTTTAGTTCCATAGACCAGATTGGGAATTGCATCAACGTTAAAGTCCACTGGTGGAATTTTCTGTATGATTTGCTCAATTACCAATTATAAAACTGTGTATGATGTTGTTTTAACTCTGTGGGAACAAACTGTTAGAGTAGTGTTCAGTACCTCTACGTAAAACACTCTGATGTTCTAACCCTCGGTTGTTTCTCCGCTAATGTATTCCGCCTCCCTAGATTTTTTGAGGACACCTTTGTTATCTTCATTAAACATGAAAAAAGATTTCATTTCACATTGTCCTTAAATGTGAGGCAGATACGCCACTGAATCATGAGTAAAATCTGAGCCCGGAAAAATGCATGAAGTTTTCTGACCCATAGGATCCTGCATTACAAGCAACCATGGCGTTGATGGTTTGTCTAGAGCAGCAATCAACTTTCCTAATACTATTTCTCCAGTAATTGCTACCGAGCCAAATTTTACTGAACCCGTGGGTGTTTTCCATTCCACACCATCAGCCCATCGATAGCCAACCTTCGAAACTCCTCGATTGAGTCTAGCGGTAAATTGAAACTATTTTGCTCCCCAGCTTTCAATTCTCGACCATCGACAATGAAATTTTTTTAAACTTAAATTTGGAATTGGAAAATCCTGGTAGTGTGAACTCCTGGTTCGTCCAAATAGCACGACAAGTCAAAGTTTCAATTGGATAGTAAGTCGGAATCAACCGTGATTCTTCTGCAATGAATGTTGCATCATCTAATCTGGCTGAATGAGCAACTTTCCAGACAACAAAAGAAGCACGGTACATTCAAAAACTCAAGTCAGTTTCAACTTCCGTTGCCTGTAATACTAAACCACCATAGGTCATGTTTTCAGTATTTAGTTTATCAGGTGAACATCTGTCGGAAGGCATCAATGAATATATCCTTGTTGATAAAACTTGCTCAGTGTCGTATCCAATCAGTGTTCCCGTTGCTGACAGAGACATTGCAAATGTCCCCACAAGTAACAGCTATATTCTCGACCTAAGCATCAAGGCAAATAATAAAACCCTGGTGACCGCACCATTTTAGTTGCCCATCTACGAAGCAATTATCTATTAGAACTACATGGCTGTGGTTGTTGCACTTGATTAGACCTCTCATCAGGTTCAAACAAAAGCAAGTCATTATCATTTGATTGTATTTCAGCATCTTGTACACTATGTTGCTCGGTGGTCTTTTTAGAAAATGCAACCTGTTTATCTGAGGGCGTTTTTTAGGAAGCGAAATACGTTTCTCCTTGAAACTATTCTAATAATAGCACAATGCTCTTTTTGCCAGAGTTTTGCACCATAAAATTAACATCGTTGATTTTCTCTGTGATAACATACGGACCACTCCAATGGCTTTTGAGTTTTGTTGATTGACCTGTTTTCACTAGTGGTGAGTGCACCAACACGAGGTCTTGTTCTTTATAAGATGGGCCATAAAATTTTTTGTAGAATATCAGTTTTTGCCTACGGTGCTCAAGTGCACAGTTTGAACGCATATACTCAAAAAGTTGTGAAATATGAACCAACTTGTCTTGGATTGCCGACTGAAAATTCTGAGGACTGCGAAAGTCCGTCGAGGTTGGATATAAAAAGTCAATAGGCATTCTCATTTCCTGCCCAAAAATAACTCTAAAGGGTGTTTGACAAGTTGTTTCATGAGCGGCTGATCTGTAAGCCATCATAAAACCTTGCAGAAGCTCAGACCACTGAGATTGATTTTAACTAACAATATTATGCTTAACCATCCTCTAATGTTCTATTGATTCGCTCAACTTTAGCGTTACCCTGAGGGTGATAGGGCGTGGAGTAAGTCGGCTCCATTCCCAGTTTATGACAAACATCTTTATAAAGTTTTGAAGTAAATTGGACACCATTTTCACTGTGAATGTACTCTGGGACATCAAACCGGGTTATCCATGCATCAATAAGAGCATCACAGACAATATTTGCTTTTATGTCCTGCAAAGGAATTGCCTCGAACCATCGAGAAAAGTTATCACCGATCATGAAGATATATTTATGGCCTTTGCTAACAGGTAATGGACCTAGGATGTCGCAAGGTATGTGATAAAATGGTTGTGAGGAGGGCCATATTAACATCGGCATACGATGTTTTTGATTTGGACCCTTCCGTTTTTGACACTAATCGCAACTAGAGACCCAAGCCTCAACATCTCTTTTGACACCAGGCCAAAAAAAGCGTTTCCGAACACGTTGCAAGGTCTTAGCGATACCTAAATAAACAGCTCTTATGTCATTATGAAGCGGTTAAAAGTTTTGAAACTTCTCTTTTTGGAGCACAAATATGGTTAATTTGTATTGAACCGTCAGTGTCAACTATTTGACGGTAAATACAGTCATCTATTATAGTTAAGGACTCAAATTGATGCCAATAACCTATCAGGTCTGTTGGCTCTCCAAAGAGTTCTGGCCTTGGGGGCGATTCTGAGAGACTAACCAATTACAAACCTTTCCAACGTGTAGTGACCTGCCTGTTTCTTAGCAAAAGGAACCTCAGCCTCTGTTGAGGACTCTAAGTTAACTGCTGATATTTTATATGAATTGTCGTTCGTGCGTGACAAAGCATCTGCATGTGATATTTGTGTTCCCGATCTCAATCAAACAAACTTAATTTTTATATCCGTCTTGCTACCAAGCCCTCAGGTCCTTTGAAGGAATATAAACAAACTAAAGCCCGGTGATCAGTTATCACATTAAATTTTCAACCAATGAGATACTCTTGAAAATAATGGGTATATTAAACAACTGCGTACAATTCCCGCTTTGTTGCAGAATAGTTACGCTGACCCTTCTGTAAAGTTATACTAGCATACGCTATAACCTTTAAATAACCACCCTGGTTCTGGGAAAAAACAGCTCCGATACCAGACAGAGACACATCAGTACAAAGGACAAAGGTATCAGTCCCTGTAGGAAAACCCAAAATTGGGGCTTTCAACAATGTGTTTTTCAAGGACTGAAAAACTTTATCGCAACCCTCCGTCCAATGGAATCCTTTTTTTTTATTCAATAGGTTATACAAAGGTTTCGCTATTTTACCAAAACTTGGTATAAACTTCCGGTAAAATCCTGTTAGTCCAAAAAATGCACGCACCTGCTTCATGGTTTTAGGTACTGGGTATGAATTTACAGCGGCTATTTTAGCTGGATTGGTTTGAGTTCTATCGTTGGAAATAATATGACCCAAGGAACGGATAGAATTTTGAAAGAATTTACATTTGGAGGGCGATATTTTCAAATTTGCCTCTTCTATTCTACCTAGAGTGATAGCTTAAATCTTCAGGTGTTCCTCAAACAACCTGCCAATAACAATGTTGTCATCTATATACACCAGAACAATTTCGTATGTCAATCCTGTTAAGACCAGTTCCATCAATCTTTGAAAAGCACCAGGTGCATTACAAAGCCCCATTGGCATTCGTTTCCATTGATACAAACCAAATGGAGTTATAAAAGAAGTAAGATGTTGATCTTCTTCTTCTATTTCCATCTGATGGAAACCCGTTGCTAAATCTAGATTTGAAAAGTAACAGCTACCTTGTAAGCTTCCCAGAATATCTTGAATCCGTGGCAACGGCCAAGATGTCTTAACAGTCTGGGAATTCAGTTTCCTGTAGTCTAAGACCAACCGATTACTACCATCTTTTTTTTGGAACTAACACTGTTGGCGCTGTCCATTCCGAATGGGTCGGCTCTATTGGGTCTTTTGTCAGTAGGTTAATGACGAACTCTTTTAGAGTTTTCCGTTTCGATGGATTCATTGCCCGATATGGAACCCTACTTGGTTGGGCATCTTTTTTTAACTTGATTTGAAGTTTATGCAAATCGCATCTTCCAAGATCCCATTTGTCTTGCGCAAACACATGTGAATACTGCTCAAGTAGTTTCCCTGCCGCCTGAAGTTGCTCATTATTAAGCTTTTGCAAGTCCTCTGCAAAAATTTTTTCCAAGGATGGCTGAACACCTTCACCGGGAAGATTTACAAAACTAACAACAAAATTCGTAGGCGCTTCACTTAAAACTGCAATTTTCTGGTTGCTATACAATGTAATGTTGCTTTTTGTAGAATTCAAGATCCTAATGTAAATTTCACGGTCTTTGAGTACCGCTACAATTAAGTACATCTCATTATGGTTTTGCAATGACTCAATTAGGCCGCTGAAACCATTACAACTGGTAGACCCCAGCAACATTGCTTGGGTTTGAGTTAAGACCGCTTGCGACGTAGGCTTACATAAAACAAGACTTTCACTTCTTTGGGGAAGCATTGTCGTATGAATAACGTATACTGAACTTCCGTTTGGTCCACTTGACGTAGTAGTGGACGGACTAATACATTCTAAAACTCGTTCATTGACATCTAATTGACCCAAAAAGAAATCAAGTTTGCACTTTTGGCTGACGTAGCAAATCCATTCCCAGAATTACTGGTACACTTATATCAACAGCTACATAGAAAATTCCAACAAACTTTGCGCTGCCTTGAAACCATTCACACAATAAACGAGTTTTTCCCACCAAACAAAGCGGCACTCCGTTTACAGAGGCGGCATGTATGTCAGATGACTCCAAGCACCCAAAGGAAGAATCCATCCTTGCCAGAGTTGATTCTCGTAAACAATGATAATGGCTCTAGAATCTTTTAGAGCGGTCAAGAGGATATTCGAAACTTTAAGACGGGTGAGGAGGGATTTAATCTCGTATATTGGGTCCAGTTGTGTCAATTAGTAAACACAGCAAGTCAAAATTACTTTCTATAATATTTCTTTTTATTACGTGTTTGCTTGTGGACAGTTTATTCTTGTATGAGAACTAGACCCACATGACCAACAATTGCGACAATTATTTTTAGTGTCCCTTTTCGGTTGCACTGATAGCAAACAATTTCTTTATTAAAATTAACTCGTTGGTTGACGCTTGGTGATCGAGATGAATTAGAGAGAGGTCTTTGAGGCGAGCGCGAATTAGATTTTCTACGGATGATGAGGAACCCGTTTTGTTCTTTGATTTGATTTGTACCTCTCCCTAAAGTTATATTGATTTCGAGAAAACCCCTGTCTCGGTGATTGAGAATGTTTGTTTGACTTATATGTTTAACTCGGTCGCCTAGAGTCTCTCCCGGAGTTACAGTTAATTTGACTGAGAGCCGTCTTATTCATCATCGAATCCATTCGATTGATAAGTCTATCAATTGATTCTACTCCTTGAGGACTACTCTTTAAACCATTATTAACGCCGCCTTGGCTTGGAATCTCTAACCGGTAGATTACATCCAAATGCACGGCTCTTTTTAAAGCATCCGCTTGAGAAATATCTTTTTCTTTCCTAATTTCTAATTTAACATTATGATCAAGCAATCCTTCCAAGAAAACTAGCATAACACGGTGTTCTCTGATTTCCTCAGAATCATCAGGATATGCCTTTTTAGCAAGAAGTTTTAGATCTGCCAAGAACTCGGTAACCTTCTCAGACTCTCCTTGAGTTCGTTTTCTAATTGCTCTTCTGAAAAGTTCAGGGGGTTCTAGATACTGTTTCTCAAATGCATTCCAAAGGCTTTTGTAATCATTTTAAGTCTCATCGTCCAGCGAATGATAGAACTCTATTGCAGCAGCTCTCAACCTAAGTGGAAAAATCTGATGTCTTTTATTAGTGTATAGTTGATTACCATCACCATCCAACTGAATATTACCATCAGCGTCTTTACGAGGCGCCAACCAACTTTTCAAATTTCTTAGTAACTCAAATTGAGTGATATATGCAGATATATCTCCCGTGCCATTAAAAGGTTCCGGTAAAAGCATAAGAGCGGTATCCGTTGAGGTGGCCATCTTGTTACACTGCGTCCGTTCGGTCGTTCAACGTTTGGTTCCGAACCACCTACTACTACTAATTTTGCCGCACTTCAATTTTATTGATTGTTTCCGCCAAAAACACAAAAATTGCTCAAATTTTTGTACGGAAGATAGGCGAAAGCAATATAAATTGCGCTGCAACTTTATGGTTAAACTATTTTGTTCTGCAGAATAAAATAATAAGATACAATATAATTTGTTTTGTGTTAATCAAATGATGTCAATCCAAGACAACTTTTATTTTGAAAACTAGTCTAATTATTGTAGGGGATGGGGTTTAGGAAATCCTGTCACCAATCGAGCGACCCTACCCATTGCTATTATTTAAAACTCAAATCCTTCTTTATTCATGGGTTCAACTTGGGTTTTATGAAAAATGGTTACCAGAAAACATCCAATTCTAATTGTTAAATACACTTATTTAACCCACTTGGTTTTCTCTAAGATTTGGTTTGAATAACTACTGAGTCAAAAAAATTCAATTCTAAGCTCCGGCTCGATATTAACTAAGAAATCAGAACAGTGAAATTGAAATTTATATACAATCTAATATGGAAAGTTTTTTCGCCTCGGGGGGTTTGCACCACATGTTACAGATAAGCGTTCAATTTCTGACTTGTATAAAGTACAACGAACTTATTAAGAGCGACCAACGAACTCTTAACTACAAGCTGGAATACTACTCAAAATGACTCACCAGAATCTTGGGTTGTTACACCTCACCCTTCCCAGAGAGAACGCGGTAATGAAACGTCGTAAGTAAAGAGGTAATACTTTTACACCAGTAGAATTGAAATAAGAAAGCGAAACTAGACTAACAGTACCAACTGTTATGAAATTTGGGGAGAGAATTTAAAAGTTATTAAACTCTATGATTTTTTTTATTAGTCTACTGTTTTAGTTTTCGTCGGAGGAAGACGACGACGATTGGCTGGAGGCCAGCCTCCTCCGTGGCTTTTTCTTTTGATTCTGATTTCTGGGTTTTTCAGCGGTAAAAACTGCGGAGTAGATGCTGTCAAATTTTGATTGTAGCAGTTCCAACTGCCTCCTGTTATTGGTACCGTCACTGCCTGACGACTCCTGTCTGGCTCTGTTTCTTTCCTTTCTTAGTCGATCGTTTTTTCTCTTTAGTTTCTCTGTTTCGTCTTTTTCAAATTTTACGTCCTCTTGTAGTTTTTTCTTACTTCTTTTTTCTCCGTCCAAAGAGTACTCGGTTTGAAGTATTTCTTCCTCTTTTCTAGTATTTTTCAATTTGAGTTCCTCCATCCTCTCCTTGAGGTCTTTGTTTTCCGGTTTTCGTTTCCGTTTCCCACATGTTACCGATAAGCGTTCAATTTCTGACCTGTATAAAGTACAATGAACTTATTAAGAACGACCAACGAACTCTTAACTAGAAGCTGGAATACTAAGCAAAATGACTCACCAGAATCTTGGGTTGTTACAACTGCGAATCCAGAATTGTATGTCCTTTACCAAACGTCTAGACTATGCATAAAAATATCGTCTTTGACCATAATTTTTCATGAAAAGACCGTGCTCTATCAAAAGACCGTGCTCTATCAAATTGACCGTATGTAGTCTCAAAAAAATTTAACTTAGACAGTGCATTGACCGAAAAGCATTCCTGGGGAAAATATTGACAATTAAATATTATCTCGACCAAGTATTGACTTAAAAAGAAAAAACTCTCAGGGTCAAGATGAATTTGTTCATATTTCAATGCACTGTTTCTTCATGGGTCTATTCTGTCGAAAAAATGTGCGCTGTAATGTTTCATTTTTGCGAAAAAGTGGCTACAGAAAAAATTTGTTTCAGGCATAACTTTTTTCAGACTAAAATTTTGATCAGATTTTGGCTCGTTCAAAATTGGCAATGATTTGCGTGTTCAGATTTGGCCACGATCAGACTTTAGGCAGACTCCGAGCATGTTCTTGACAGTGTAATTTTGACGTCACCGCACCCCAATCCCCCCCCCCCGCCGCTGCGTTTTTGATGGTCCGATCATAAGTGATTTTGAACGAGAACCTCGGTCAAGGAACAAACACATAAAGGAACTGCTTCAAAAAAGACAACAATATTAACTCTAGTTAGATTGAAAAAACTTTAGAATAACCGGACACCGAATTGAGCAAGATCCTAAACTGATCTGAACGACCAGAAGCCAAATCGGAAATGGTTCCTCATTCCAATGAGGACATAAGGATCAGTAAAAATCAATGAAATGTAAAACATCATTTTAAAAACCAGTCGTAGAAAAGCAAAACCTAATTGCAAAGACATAAAACTGAAAATCAATTCGATTTCGAAAACAAAATATGGAGAAAATTGAAAAGAGTGTTAACCGTTAACTGTGTTCAAAATCGTGGCAGTTGTATATACTGATTCTGTCCCCCCCCCAGTATATATCCATTCTGTCCCCCCCCCCCCCCAGTATTGTGAGCATAAATTTTTTATGAGCCCCACGCGCACGTGCTATTTTCTTACATAGTAACGTCTGTATAACAACATATAATTTCTAGCGGGGGGTCATCAAAGACACGGGGGGGGGGGGGGGGACATAATAGATCCGGTTTTTCATCTATTGAAGACGCAGCCGGCATATGAGAGAGTGAACAGGCCAACAACTTTTATTTGAAAACAGCAAAGCTCCTGTTCTAAGTTTAATCGGATCTTTTCCGTTTGTGCCCCCTCCCCCGTACGTTATGCCCCCCCCCCCAGTTACAGAGCACGTGCCATTACATAGTAAATCATTATGTAAAAATAAGGCACGTGCGTCTGGGGGGTGCAAATAATATGCGCCCACTAAGCGGGGGGGGGGCACAAACGGAAAAGATCCGTTTAATCAATACAATTGATAGCATGCCCAATTAATCTCCCGTTACGTTATGTACCCCCCCCCCCTAAGTATCAAAGACGTGTCAGTAAATCATTATGTGATAATATAGAGAGTGCGCTTGGCAGGTTGCATATAAAATGAGAGGGGGGGGGGCACAAATAGAAATGATAAAAGATTTGGAAGTTCAAACAACCTTCCAAGGACTTTATTTCCTTTTCAGAAAGCAACGTAACTTATATTTATATTCCTTTCAGAAGCAAGACAACTTCATATTTGCCCGAATTTCTTTGACAAGCGATTTTGGAGCAGCTACGAAGCCTATTGTGAACGGGGGTATCGGCATTTGGCAAATAACCGACACAAACTTACAAAAAGCCAAACAGATTATGCAACAAAAACAATTGACCAAAAGTATTGCAGAAATTCTTTGTATCGATTTTGAGAAGGCAACTTCAAAAGAGTTAGCAATTCCTCTTTATAACGTTGTGGCTGCATTTTTACTTGCTGAAGGACACAACGGAGACATTCCGATTCGAGCCAAATATAAAGAACAGGCGCAATTTTGGATTGCAGCTGCAGAGATCACCGACCAGACTTCTTTTAGTCAGAAATTCGAGAATGCTGCAAATATCTTAGACGACAATAAAGGAGCCCAAGGAACAGCCTGTTTTATTTGTGAACAGGCATTTGTTTCCTTTTCTTTTCCTCTTTGCAAGCTGTAATGAAGTTTTATTGTACACCTTAAATGGAAAAAAACGCGCAAAACGGCAAAAAATATATAAAAAGGCATCGTAAAGCATGAATTCTCTGTTTTGATGTTGAATTGGCATTAAGGGTACCTATTCATGGAACGCTAATAAAAAAACACATCTTTTTGCAGAAAACCAATATCACCTATATGCAGTCACGATCAGATATTAGTTTGTGAAAAAAATGGAAAGACGCACCATTTTTCGAATAAATATTTTAAAAACTAATCTCTGATTACAACAAGATCAACACAAATAGCTGATGGACCCTATTGCCTTCGAACTTCACCCCTTCATTCCAAGGAACGAAAAAGGGGAT
>NC_134478.1:40565079-40747284 GCF_964194025.1 Convolutriloba macropyga | reverse complement strand
TTTTCTTTTTTTCTCAAGAGTTGATAATTGTTTTATTGAAAAAAAATTTTATCGTATACCAAGCAGTGAGAACAATACTTGACAAAATTTTCCAAAAGATTTAAGAAAAACTTCAAATTTCAAAATCCGTTCAATTCGATGAGAATTTCGACCTTCATGTTTTTGATTAAACAAATGTTTAGGAATTTTCACATTGATAAGAAATTGAAGAGATGCGGAAAGTGGCAGTGCTCATTGATACATTTGAATTGGTTCTCTATGTATATCGTAGTTTTCTGTCAAATGAAAAATAACGTAAAGCTTTCTGACTTTTATCCTAAAAAAGTGATTTTTTACGTCTTATGTTTTTCAAAAAAGTGATTTTCATCTGATGTTTTTTTTGGGTTTTTTGTGTTATTCATTTGCACTAAGAAGACAAGGCTTTTCTCTCTCTCTCTCTCTCTCTCTCTCCTCTCTCTCTCCTTCTCTCTCTCTCTATCTCTCTCTTTCTTCTGCTCTTTCTCACTCTCTTTTTTTACTTAACTCTTTTGTTGATGCTGCTCTTCAGCTGCTGTTGTGTGGCGAGATTTCTTTGTCTATCATCATCAACTCACGCGCCTTCAATGAAGCTAAAGCTAACCTCAGTAAACCAAGGATAGCTACTGACGAAGTCAACCGCTCGCCGTTGGTTTGAGAGCAATTCACCCGACGTTAGGCTGTTATGTTTCGCATTTTCATGTATTTAACAGGTTTCTGTTATAAAAAGGGGGCATAGATCAATTTAAACATCTATTAACAGACGAATTTTGCGCTTCGGCTGAGAGAAAAGTGAAAAGAATTATCTTCAACAGCCAGTGTGCCAAGCCCCCCCCCCCCCCACTCATCCATGGCATTATTTTTTTCTCAATGACGTCGTCTTTTTGATTTTGTTGCTTCGATGAAATTTTTTCTCTCCTCTCATTTAAGGAGAAGAAACTTTTCATTGCACAACTGCCTCCTTTTTGGGTGTCAAGTAATTGAATCTCGACTGAAATGTTGCAGCACCTGTTCTTTATATGGTTTGAAACATTTTTTACAATTTGATATCTGTGTCCTTGAAGTATTCCATAGAATTTTAACAAAATCGTCATTGATTTTCTAGAGTATCTGCAGCACTTTGGTTGTTTATTTTTAGGAGTAAGTCTGAGTGCCATAATAAAATGGTGCGAGAAAAACAAACTCTGACCGAAGAAGGCCAGAGGTTAGTGTACCTTTTAACCAGTATTTAAAAACAAACATAACATTTTCAGACTGCGGACCATGAATTTAAAATCAGTAAAATTGTGCTGATTCCGAAACACTAAGAAAAACTGGCCTGATTCCATAATTTTATTGTTGTTCCGACCCACTTTAGTGGTGGGCGAAATACATGCTCAAGTGGGTTTTTTTGTTCAGTCAATTTTTGCCGATCGATATGATCATCGTACAGAGTTTTGAGTGGTATCATTAGAAAGCCCGTCCAGCGTAGAATATGGAATTGAAGAGGTTTTTTATTTCGTTTTTTACAAGGAGTTATCGAGAATTTAAGTTTTGTGAAAAGGAGACGGAGACGACGGTTATATTAACTTTTATTGTTTTAATTCACATTTTCCGTTTTTTTCATCACAATTTTGTCAATTTTGCTAAAATATATTAAAATTACTAACGCCAGTGGGATTAAATTCATAGGAGAGTTTCTGAATTGTTTTATCTGAGTTTTTTGGATAGAAGTTGGTTAGGATAGTATTTGGGGACATATCATTCATAAGCTCGAAAAGAGAGGAGTTTTACTCCCGCTGCCTTCAAGAGTCTTCTGGATTATAAGTCGGCCAGTTTTTCAGAAATTTAAACTCAATAAATATAAAAAATGCTTTATTTATTTTTGATATACTGAAAAATTTTCATAAAAATTATTCCATTTCGCAACCGTTTGAACAATTGAGTCTTTTATCAGATGCGCAGCAAAATCAGGGCTGATCTTGATCTTGTCATGAATCCTTGCGGCCAAAAAGGCGGCATGGTTTTTTTAAAAAATATTTCAGCATTGATCGATTCTGTAAACTACTGAAAAGATTTTCAAATCAGGCTAAATTATTGACAGATCCTATATAGAAAAAATGAGACCCAAAAAACATATATAATGATTTCGGAGTTAGGCACATGGTTTTTTTTGGCTCTCACCAAATGTCTTCGCAAATTTTTATGGTCTTCTTATGTTTTGCTTTCATTTATCTTTCTTTTTGTAGTCCAATGATTTAGTGGCTCCAATCAAGGACCCAACATTTTGAGGGTATAAATAAAATTACACAACGCTTCCAGTTGTTATCTAATGTCCTTCAAGACTTTGAATATATTATTTATTTTAAGAAAATGTCGTTGAATATTTGAAATTTGCCTATATATTACTGCTTTTCTGTATTTTCTGGAGTAGTCTCGGCAAAAAAAGCGGAAACTTATTTCCTGTAAGTTTAAATTTGGTGTCTGAAACGGTTTTGTAAATAACTAATAGTTTGGTGATTTTGATACAACGAGTTTTCAAAGTAAAATTATTGTTAGGTCCAATTCAACAAAGGCATAATTGGGAATTTGCAAAGCGTTGAAAAGGGTATTTGAAAATGTTAACTGTTTCTGTTTAATAGTTGATGCTTTTGGGCTGAGACACCATTCACTCGAAAAATTTAGTGGCTTTGTTTTTACGTTTGCCTTTTTTGCCTTCATTTTGCTGTTGCACAACATACACCTGATAGTTATATGACTATTTGGTTCCCCAGGACGATTAAGTGCAATTATTTGAAGAATTCAAGTTATAGCTATTTAGTTTAATGACTTCCAAATAAACTTTATTTCTATATAATTGCTTCTTTTTTGTTCGCATTTTTGTCTAAAAGTAACTCAATCTCACTAATAAGAAAACTCAAAAAATTTAGTTCACTTCGACATCTTTCTTAAGTTTGTTATGTGATTTGACTGATGGCTTCGACAATTTTATATCAAAAAAAGATTTCGGGATCTCTACATTGTTCAGTTTTTGGGTATGTTTCTGTTGTAATTGCTTCGTGGTCTTTTAATAGAGGAGACCCTTTGATGTTCAGACGAATAACTAGTGATGATTTACAGTTCTTGCCGATAACATAATAATTGCTTTCTGAGGCGTTATAACTAAATCCATCTCTTTTTGCCGAAATAATTTGTTTTCAAAAACATCTTTGGATTTCTGAGCTTCGCCATATTTATATTTATAAGTCGATTTGCAGCTTAGTATCTGTCAAGACAGGTCACCACCCGTTTCAAGTGAGCTATGACTTGATCTTTATACGGTTTCAATTTCAACCAGTTGTTTCTCGGCTTTGTTACTACTGTTACTTTGAGTCTTCCTAAAATGTTTGAGATTTTTATATATTTGTACATTATAATGGACTTTTGTTTTCTTTTCAAACTATAACATTAATATTAGGCCCCATTCGCTTTGAAACACTATGCAATTGAACATTTTTAATCCTTTTAGTGACAAGTTTATGGTTTTAATGGTTTCACTTCCATTTTTGCGCAAAAGTTAATTGAAATTCTTCCCGGTATTTGTCCTTCTTTTTGAGGTCTTATAACTTACACTGGATAATGACAGGTCTCGATTGCTTCCTGTAGAGATAAAAATGAACAAGTGGTATATAATTGATTTCAGTATCTAATGATGATAGTCACTATGGAATTAATTGTTTTCTTTAAAAAAAACATATTTTTGAAATTCACACCCCTATGTTTTTTTTGTTGACCTGTTACCCAGTCGACTGAGAACAGGTTTCATATTTTTTCTGATGAAGTATAGGTTAATTTGTTTTGTTTAGGTTTTATCTTATGCAAGTTTGATTTTGTGTTTGTGTTTTTTAATACAATCATCGAGTTTTTTTCGTAATTAGGCTTTGTTGTTTGATTTTTATTATCGTCTTTTCTAGTAATCTTGTTAACAACAAGTTTCATCGGCCCTCTAGCGTGGCATTATTGTATTCCATTAGTGGGTTTTTGAACGATATGTATGTTTTTGAACGTTTTCTATCTCTTCGTATTTTTGTAGCCAATTAATTCAAGAATGTGGATGAGCGGGGTCGGAACATTAAACGCGTACGCAAATTACCGAGCCTCCTTTTTGTATTTACATTAATTTCATTTACATGTTTATTTTTATTTGGGGTAACGATGAGTATCAGATGAAATGGTTTAGTTCAATGGGTGTGAAATTTTACTACAATCTACAAATAGTTTTTAATTATAATTTTTCGGCAAAATCCTCGGCCTGGGTTGAGACAGAATTATTTAATTTTTTTACTTTTCTTTTTAGTGCTCAAATTATTATTTTTTATCCAGGCCTTTGAGTACCATTGAGGTCCTTGAATTGTCTCGTGAATGTCTGTAATCATCTAGTTTTGTTTTTCACTTTGTGTTTGATGCGCATAAAGTTTTAATCGTTGTTTAGGTTATCTTTGCTGCTCTAAAATGCACTGTTCGATCATAAACGCAGAAAGTAATTCATACTGGATATCAAAATGACGCAATAACTTTAGTGACTGGAGCTGAATAAGAGTGAAAATCTGAGTTCAGTAATACTGTGAAATATTTGTTTAAGTTGGATATGGTTGTAGCGGAACAATGAAATTTTTATTAAAATGTGGGAAAACCCCAAATTAGTCTGTTTTAGTAATCAACTATATTCATTGTCATCTCGGGGGTTCTCTTCTCCCAAAACTTTACAGCTAATAGGTTATATAGAAGTTTTCTACAAATTTTTCTGGAAAATCTTTGACAAAAAAAAATCATCCCTAATTTTTTTAATGTTGACTTATCGGCTTCATTTTTTATTCGAAAAGCTCTCTAGCAGTTTCATCGATTCATTATAATTAGTTCATATTAGCAATAACGAATAACCATTTAACTTGCGTTCATCGGTGTTTTATACATAAACTTGGGCCCGTTGTAATTTTAGTTTATATTTGTGTAATTTAGTTTCCGATTTAATTTTCCGGTAATGACTGTGCTGGCTACTTTGCTAATTCGTTTCCGATTACCGGTTTACAAAGTTAAAAAACATAACATAGAAATTTCAAGGCAGGCAATTGAGCAACCACCTTCTTCGTCGAGTGTCGTATTCCACTATATTTCATCCGTTGATACACATGTTTTTATTTTCGAAAGCTTCCAAAACATTCTTTCACTTTTGAAACATTTCGTTTGGTTCGCAACTTTTTGGTACCGATAATAGCTAGGTTGTTAGTTTATTATTTCCTCGAATGCGGTTCAAAAATTTACAAGTTTTGCTGGAAAATCTCAGAGGTTCTGAAGTATTTCACAAAAAGGAAACAATAATCAAAATGTTAGAAGAATTTGAAGTCGATAGTACTTTTATAATTTTTGGAGGGCATTTTTGACGAATTAACACAGGCCTTCAAAGCAGTTTACAACTCAACTGAGATCAAACAGTGATTTATATAACTTGGTGTGTATTATTGTTTCGAATGTTCCTACTAGTCATAAATGAAAACATTCGTGAACGAAATCGTCTAAAATCTCTGCGAACTTAATGCATATGTTAAAAATACCCTACCCTGTTTCTGTTTATAACCTATAGATACAACATGTATTTACATAACTTGGAGGATCAGGCGCTGGGCTAAAGTTGTGAAGTAATTATATAACTTTCCCCTTCAGAAATTTTACGACTTTTACTCCTTCCAGACTGTTATCTTGGGATTTGGGTTATTTGCTCTGAAACCAGACTGTGAAATGGCACCCCGCTGATTTTTGCTACGTAACTATTGAAGTTCAAAAGGATACCAGTTAGCTACTATTTCACCCCTCTTGAGTGGTGAAGTTTCCTATTTTTATTCCATTTTTCCCTGCTTCTTACTAACTTTGCCTCGTGTGGTTGATTTTTTTTCTAGCACGCTTTTGAAAGTGTTCAAAAAACAGAAGAAATTAAGAGGGTAATTAAGCCGAAATTTTCTTTTCGACGCGAATCTTTGAAATAGAATGAAATTGTCTAGCGTAATTGAAGTCATAACTACGAGAATTTATTATTATTATGTTATTAAATTTTATTATCTTATGTCTTTTTTGAGGGTTTGAAGTTCAGCAATACATTTCTAATGTTCCTCGAAAATTCGCTCAGATATTAAAATGGAAACACAAACCATTTTCACAAAGTAGGTTCCAGCTCAAATGGACAACCCAGTGAAACGAAACTTGATAGCCATGATAAGAAACACGATGAAACATGGTAAATCTTGCCGAGATCTTGTCATGTTACATGGCGGGAAAACATCACAATTTGTACGAATTTGCAAGTTCTATGTGTTGCTGTCAAGAAACAAGTTCTTGGCAAGATTTTTCAAGTTTTGCGATAGATGTCAAGATCATACCTGTCTTATCAAGGTGTATCAAGTTTCGTTTCTATGGACACGTTTGTAAATTAATTGGGAATCTATTGCAGCAGATCAACTTTTTTTTCGAAATAGTTTAAAAAGTATAAAGACAAAAATATTAAAAAATTGGTTAAATCCATCAAAAGAGGTACAGAGACTCTTCTTATGCATTATATATGAAAAACATACATAACAGGACCAGACCTGAAATACAAATTCAAAAAGTTTTTCAAAAAGCAAATTTTTTCAGTACCTCGAGAAATAAACTGATGTTGACAAGGGAGGGACACTAAAGCAGAAGAAATAAGAAAATTTGAAAAATGCGTTAAAAGACTGATTATATTAAAAACACGGTAATGAGATTTTCACGACCAAAGATACTGATTAAACACAGACACAAAATTACGACATATAAATTTTTTATTCAAATCAAAAAGCCATGTTGAACAATAACAAAACAAATGGAATAAATTAGAATTATTGTTCTGATTTTAATATTTTACAAAAGGATTTTTGTCTTGAGTTTTCAAAAACATAAAAACAAAAAATAAACTTAATATACTCTGATGAACTCTAATAAACAAAATTTTGTGAAAAACCGGAAAGCTGAACAAATGATAGGTAACAACACAATATCTGAAAAAATATAAAAATTGACGATGCCAGTAAAAAACTTGGCGTAGTTGCATATGGTGATTGAGATCTATAAGGCAAGTGAAAGTATAAAGGAGGTAAAATGGTCTGAAGTTTCAAAAAAACTGTTGTGCAGGTTTCATTTTACCGAATTTCAGTGATATTACGTTAATATAAAAACACTTAACTTCTTTTGGCTAGAAGCTGATTTATATCGAAGATCTATGTAAAAGAAACTTTGGAAAAATAGAAATCAAAGGAAGAGACACATAACAAAAACAAAACAGCTGAATCTTTCAGTTTATCCAGTAAACAAAAAGTTATCAATGACTTTAAATTATCAGCTTTTAACCAAAACAAAAACTATCCAGAAACTAGACAACCTTTGGTCCTTAAAAATTTTGAATCTGACTTGAAATTTATTTAGAAAACAAAGAGAAAATACCATACCTCAACAAAAAGTATGCTCTCAGAGTTGAAAAATTTGTTCGAACATTGCCTTCTTACTGGTCTTTAAAAGTAGTGCAAGAAAACTAGGCTTTTGCTCTGCGCAAAGACTGGTAGTAGTTTATTGCAAGGAATGTTGCAAGGACATATCTTTGAGAAAATTTGAAATCTGTATTTTTGTCTATTGTCAATTCATTACTTTTTAAGTCATAAGAATAGTACTTTATTGTTTAGCTCTGACAAAACGATCTTCGAAAAATTGAGGCACAATAATTCATTTATGTACTACCCAAAAGGATATGACAAAAAATCAAAAATATTCTACTACACACAAAACACTTAAATTCAAAACTTAACTTTTACTGTAGCCATCTTTTCTTTGAAACTTTATAAAAGCGACCAGACACAAGCTACACGAAGGGTTAGATAAAATACATTTCTGTGGTCAAAAAAGAGCATTGTTTAACCCAAATGGAAGCGGTGATGTGACTAATATCTTGCTGAAGAGATATCTGTAGACAGAAGAAACTATTGCAAAACACGAATTTTTATCTATCGTGGTTCACTTTTGAACTATCTGAAAATTGTCCGGCACATAGGAAATTGAACAACAACGTGGATGAAATTGAAAAAAAAAACAAATAAGGGCGTTTCGGCAAGTTTTATTATGTAAAAGTTTAACACGTCAAGCAAATGGTCTGCCAATGTTAATAATTCTGAAAAATTTTCCGTGGAACTTTTAAATAACGATCATCAACGATACCAGATGCTTTTCAAAGAGGTTAGTTTTCAGACAATTTTTGGGTACTCGATACTCGAATCATTTTTTTCGTTTATTTTGTCTCGATGAGAGAGTGAAAAGGTGGAAAAACTGGTTTTCTCTGATATTACACAAGATCTGTAGAAGTTGATGCCCAGGTAATATAAAATTAACCTATTTCAGTTTTTATTGGAAAAAAAACGTAATCGTGGCGAAATTACAATATTAGCAAAATAGCAGAAGGATTTTGTTATCATAATTACATTTGAGTTATTTGAGAAATCGGTAACTTTTTCACATACGGTTGAATCTCAATGAGAGAAAAAAAACGAGAAAAAACTAGCCGATAAAAACGAGAGAAGAGAGAGAGAGAGAGAGAGAGAGAGAGAGAGAGAGAATGAGAGAGAGAGAGAGAGAGAGAGAGAGGAGAGAGAGAGAGAGAGAGAGAGAGAGAGAGAGGGAGGGAGGGAGGGAGGGGAGAGAGAGAGAGAGAGCGAGCTAGGGAGAAATGAGGTAAAGCGATCGTTCACGTTTTGAAAAAAGCATATGGAAACAGGTTTCTGGTCAGTAAAATAATTTCTTGAAGGCAGAATTCATTAAAAAATGTGACAAAATTTCTTTGAAATTTATATCGCTAGACATACCAATCTAGTTAGTCTAGTTTGTTTCATATTTGCTCATTTTTGTACTTAATCAATCGTCTATTTCTAGTCAATAGGTATTTGCATTGTCTGTTTGGCATTTACAAAAGGTATTTTGGTATTTGCAACTGTTCAATTCATTGATCGATTTATTTCTTGTTGTTTATCTCGAGTTGAATTTTTACAGTCGAAGGAACAATTATTTGGGAGATAGGGCGGATATGCTGTCGTGAATTTTGAAAATATCTCACTCCCAGATACCCGGACAGTCTGGCGGCTGTTAAATTCACCAGACTGGAAACTTTTCACGGAACATTTCCTTTTAGAATTTGGTTCAGGAGGTGTTGGTGGTGGTTGTTTCTTGCTTCCTGGGTAGGTTTTTTGGAAGCATTGCGTCAGTTTTAGGGACAAATAGGTTTCAATCAAATGAAGCGAGAATGTAATCAAATGTTAATGCGAACATTATTATATGCCAAATCGGATATTGGTGATAAATTCAACTCAACCAGAGACACTAAAGCTACCATATTACGTGCCAATATAACTTCGTGTCAGGAAAAGAGAACTTAATTATTTCGTCTTAGTTTCTGCAATAGTTCCCGATCGAGTAGGCAGTTATTTCATTTTAAAGATTTATTCAGATTCTTGATCCAGCGTCTTGAAAAAGGCTATTCTTACCATTGGGCCCTCGCAAATTTGTTTCAAAGCCCATAAACCGATTTCCAGTCCACGAAATCGGGTATTCAATTTCCTGACATATGGACATATTGTGGCTCCCTTTTTCGAACACATAAATAGAAAAACTTGCAAGATTTTTTGCAATTGAATCGACAAGCTTGCAGGAAGAGTGTCGCAAGTGAATAAAAAAACTTGCAAGAATATTGCAAGCAAGTTGGTACCCGTTCGCATTTACTTGCAAGATTGCTTCCAAGATGCTTGCAAGTTTTTCAATCCGTCGATCACTGGGGCGCACATCATAGATACTATAGGATTTTCTATAATAAGTTAGTGAGGCAAACTTTCATGTTCACACACAGACTATTGATTTGCTGTACCTCATGCTAAAAACTTTGTTCCTGATGCAATTGTTACGGGAAAAGAGTTTCTGCTGCCATTTCAAGATATGGCATGGTCGCCTATGTTTTATAAATGTTACCTAGCAGAATGCAAACTTTCCTTCAACTTCGTACATTTGAACTCCATAGTATTTTAGGGCTGTTCTGAATTTGTGTTCTGAAATATATGATCAAAGTGGTGTAATACTCCAATAATTAATATACAATTAATATATTTAACTAAAATGAAGTTAATATTTAAATTAAATAGATAATTAAATAATCCAATCTAATATATTTAAAGTCACTTTTTTAAAAACTATTTGGCGTTCTTCAGCAGAAAAAAAAATTTCTCCTCAACAATAAAATGACCTCAAACTCAAATTGAAACCGTTTATTTAGAAAGAATTTCTTCCCTAGTGCTGTGATCCCTCTTTTTTATCACAAAATAAAACAAAAAGGCAAATGAAAAAAACTAGCTAAAATTAATAACAATTTTTTTGAAGATGACGACTGAATGGCAAAATAGATACAGCAATTATTGCTAAAAACAGAATTAGTTGCTAGAAAAAAATTCTCAGCAGCTTTGAGTCTCGTCTTCAATTGTAGTTTTAAAACCTACAACGACTGAAATGCTGAATTGACAACGCCCCATTATCACAAAAATTCCCTACGTACCTCTCAAGGAGACCGAAATAACTTAAAGTTCTGTCAGATAATTGGTTGCGAGTAACCAAAAGCAACCTATATCTATTGAAAAAAATTACTTGTACTGCTTGAAATAAACCGTATACAATCTTTTTATTTAGACAACGAAACCGTTACCAGAAAACCATACAATTGCACACAACACGTATTACAAACACACACACACACACACACACACACACACACACACACACACACAAAGACACATGTAAACAAACAAACATACACACACAAACACAAACTTATAAATACAAACCACGGCACCAAGAAAATTTAATTTCTCTCAATTAGTCATGACTCAAGCTTCATCACCATCCATCTAGCGCTTTCGTGTCATTTTCCAGAGAACCAGGTGTGATCTTTTTAGACAAATGTAGCGGTAATTGTAATTTTGACAGAGAACTTTGAAATAAACTTTTTATAAGTTTTTTGAAAAAATGTGCGGAATTTGACGCTTCAAGATTTTAATTGGCCGGTTAATTTTTCAAAATACTGCTGATGTGTTATCGCTTTAATTAAATCAAAACAACTTTTTGTTAGGAATTTGTTGAAAACCGCTATTTGTATCAATTAATATGTAATATTTCGAACACGTAATGTTTTTACGCTCTGAATCTATTTCTGTTTAACATGTAAAGAAACAATACTGTTTGCCCAAAGGGCAGTCATTTAGTAGTGTCAAAAATGTGTGCGTTTTTAGTGAACTTCAAATTTTTGATCTCATTCTTCGGGTTAAATAATGTAAGCAGTAAAAAATCTAAGCTTTTTCTTAAGAAATGAAAATAAAACAATATGTATTTTTTTTTAGTTTTTCGAAAAATTTCAATTTTTATTAGCAGTTTCACCACTATTAATTTTTCTCACAATTTAATTCACAAAAATGTTCTGAGACAAAAATAATCATGTCGATGAGCAGTTTGAAAACAAAGGTAATCAAAAACAATTTTCTTCTAAATTTCAGAAAAATATTTTGAACAGTTGATTTAATTTCTTTACTCTGGCAATCCGTTAAAACCTCTCAATCTCAAGTTTTTGGATATTTCATTATACTATGGCAAGCATTACTAAGGATCTCATATGAAAAAATGGAGAATACAGAAAAATTTGACTCTAGATATTGAAATGTAGTTTTATAGTTTTTTTTGAAAAGTTGTGTCATTTTTGAAGCCTCGTGAGATTAAATGGCATAATAACTTTCCTTCATCTCGCAGATCAGTTGCCAATTTGGATTAGTTTTCACAAATTCGTGTTAGAAGAATGTTTCAAACAGCAATTTGTAGCAAACATTAAGTAATCTTTCGAATTTCGTAAGATTTCGAACAGTTTTTACACTCCACATCTATTTGTGTCAAATTGAAAAAAGGAACAATTCCGTTGCTCCATAAAGCAGGTGTTTAGTAGTGCTGAAGAAAAATTTTCAGGAAAAACAAAACCTAAATTTTTTTTGAAATTGAACAGAAGGTTAACTTCTCAAAAAAACTTCGTTTTCTATCTGAGATAATAGCTCACAGAGCAGATGAAATCAGGTCAAAAGGAAATTTTAAAAGAAGAGTAGTAAAAAGAGTCCGTTAACTATCGAAATCTCAATTTCTTTGCTATTGCTTTATTCTACAGCGGATTAGTTATGTCTTTTATGACTCAACAAAGATTCCAAATGAAAAATGCTGTACAATTTTTTTGTATTATAATTATTTTGACCTTTTTGAATTCAAAAAAACCAATTTTTCGTCTTTTAAACTGCAGTCTTGAAAATGACTGAATGAAATATGAGGAAATGGTTTCCGAAAAAAATAAGATTTTAGAAAAGAAAATAATTTTGCGTTTATTTTTTAATTTTTTTTAATTGTTTTATTTTAGTTATTTTGTTTTCTCCATAATGTTTTTTCGATCAGGAAATACATTGGTTCTCACGCTAGTTTTTAATCATTAGAAGAAAGAGACGACGAATAAGATATTTTTGAACGAAATTTTCATTTTTTTTAAAACCAGAAAAAATGAATTATTTCAAAGTTTTCATTCAAATGGTTTGTCTTGATTATTTTTGGCTTAAAACTAAGATTTAATCTTGAAAATCAAAAATCAATTTGAACTAATTAAATTTACAACCCTTTTCTCTAATTGTTTTTTTAGCGATGCTTTTTAGCAAAGTTTTGTCGATGCCCCCCGACCGAAGTTTTCCCGAAATTTAAAGTGGAAAAATTCTGGAAAATCCAAAACTCTTTATGTATATCAAAACTAGATTCTTAGAGCTACAATTTTTTCTTGATTCTATGCGTCAACAAAAGTTGAAAATTTTTTAAAAAAACCTTGCAATTACGAAGCCTCAATTATATCGATCACAAGTGATTTAGTTTGAGCTACAACTTTTAAATTTTTTTTTAGCTTTTCGCATATGCCGCCATCAGTTATGTTCTCATAGGACAATGAATCAGATTATTTCTTATATTTAACTCACTGATGAATTTAAAAATTAAAGTTTTTATCATTTAAATGTTGTTTTTTTTCTGCCATGAAGCAGATGTTGTTAGTGTACAAGATTTCAATAGGCGTTTTCTTTGCTTAACACTTCAGAAAACAGGTTAAACAGGTTCAAGGTCCGAATTATAAATCTGTTTGCGGGTGACAGGAAAGCACAAAAAAATCGGTGTCTGTGGTAAAAAATGGGAAATTGATGGTCTGAAAACGAATCCTTAAATTCGTATCTGATGATCATTTATGTGAAATACAATGATGTTAATGTGAAAAAATCAGCAAAATTTTCAAATTAAATTTTCCTAAGAATTCTTCAAGATTTTCTGTCCTTTGTGCGTTGTTATTGGATAGACATGAACACTAATAGAGCTGGCTCAATATACAGAACTTAAAATCTAGCAAACCTATTGTTCGCAGTGCGTATTCCTTCAAACTCTTACAGTGAAAAACATAAACCGCATAAACAGACAAATTAACTCGGGAATAAAAGTTTGTAATTTTCGTCAAAAATTTGACCACTCCATTGATCTTCTCATAAAGGATGGTATCCTGCCAGCCGAATTGTTTATCTCAAAAGTTAGCCAAATGAAGCTGCAAAAAGATATAAGACAATGGGAAACATCCGAAAATGTTAAAACGTTTTCTAGTCGCCATAACGCTAGACAGAACAAGAGAACAAATCAGATTATTATAAAAAAAGAAAACAAAAACGAAGTGGAGTAACAAATCTTTAATCTTGAAAAGCGTTCAAAAATGGAACAAATTGCCCACTGCAATAAAAACTTTTAACAGTAAAACCTGCTTTAAAAGTGTTTTAACCGAGTTAATAGTAACGGGTGCTTTTAAAGTACCCGTTAATAGACAAATAGGAGCCTTCAAATACTATTTTTACCTATGAAAACGAACAGCCACAATTTGAAGATTATTATATTAATAACAATGCTGAGTAATTTATTTAACATTTTAGAGCATGTAGATATCTAACCTTAGGGTTATAGTCTGAGTAAACTACAGGTTTAAAAAAACTGCAGATAAGAACGGCAAGAAAATTGAACCATATAAAGTATGAATTCTGATTGAAGGGAAACGCAGGCCAGGCATGCAGCAAAAACAGAGAAGTCATATTAGATAGAAGTCAGTGGCATTTGCTGAACGGCGAATACTAAAGGCGGAGAGTAATTGTTGGTTTGTATGCTGTAACCTATTATAGGCATGTTTGTAGATGTTGGCTGCGCAGATAAATAAAAATTTAATCCGATTTTTTAAAATAAATTGAGTTGCACGGAACCCAAACCAGGATTTCTTTAAAGTTTTAGGCAGAAGTTGTGTAAGGATAAATGCAAAAGACTTATTGCTCTCAAGAGGCACGAACTGTAAGTCTCAAGCAAATTCAGAACTGAGTCAGAGACTAATTCAGGTCGCATTTTGCACTGATTTTGTCTGATTCAGAGCTAATTCAGTGATTCATTCTGAATTATCTTCTGATTCAGAAGAAGACAAAATAGTTTCTCTGAATTTTGCTCTAAATCAGGGAAAGTCAAAAATCACTTCACAGTTGGTTCTGAAATCCTTCTGAATCAGGACTGAAACTTGCAAAATCCTCTGAAAATGTTCTGAATCAGTACTGATTATCACTGAGTCTTAGTACGGGTTAGCATCTCTTTCTATGAGAACAAGTACCAACAGAGTAGAAACAGACCGGGCCGAAAAAATGCAGAGATCGTTGATTCAATCGAGCAATTCAATATACTTCTTAAAACAGCTAGAAACGGTATGGCGACTCTGGAAAAGTTGGCATTGTGTTCGCATTGGTCAAAATGAGGAAGTGCCCATTTCCAAGTGTATCAATGTCCAAATCTCTGCAAACTGTGGATAACTTCACAGACGTCACAAGGTCTCTCAACAGTAATTGTCCGAGTTTAAGCTCCGCATTATTTTTACAGACAGATATAAATGTTTTGTTGGTTGATTTGACAAAATCAAAGAATCAAACAGTGAACAATATAAATTGGTTTTATTTTGATTGCACAGTCCCACAAGGATGAGTAACAGATACATGAGCAAACATGGCCCCAAACTGATGGAACCAGTTTCTATGGATTACAGAGATTGTGATCAAAATCTCTTGATGTACATATCACAGAATCAAGCAAGGTGATTGTACTTGTAGAAACAAACGTAAAAGATCTTGAGATTAACCTAACAAGGCTACACCTCATCAACAAACGACCTATCAGAGAAGACTACAGAACACATTGAAATCTGAAAATCAGGTTAAAGTTTTCTGACATCCAGGTTGTCCAAGGAGAAGGGAAACCAGGGCATTTCTCTCAAAAATTTTGAAAGTGTTGGTGGGCAGTTTGTTAAAAAGAGAAAATGCTCACTGAGGTGTTAGAAATTAGATATCGTGAATTTTTCAATGGGTGTTAAATCGTTAAAAACATGAGAATTACAGAAAACAAAAGTTAAAGGAATTTGAACTAACCTTTAAATTCTCTAGATGAACTGTATAAACCGAATCCGAAATAATTCAAAGAGAAATATAGCTATTTGTACAGATCAAGATTAGAGTTATGATTGGATTTTCTCAAAATTAGTTGGTACCGAATTTGAACAAATTCTTTTTTTCGGACCTTATAAACTTAGTTAATGAAACACCTTTAAAGAGTACTGAAAGTACAATTTGAAATTTTAGGTATAAACAAAATGACCTGGATCGCATTTTCGGACCTTACTTAATACGTAAGGATATACAGAACTTCTCAAAATCAGGCCACGTTCTCAGGCCACGAATAGAGAAAATACCCTGAAGGGTATTTTTCTCAAATGATTAGGCTAAATTAATCCCCAAGGGCTCAACTATCTCAGGTTTTGAAAAGATAAGCTAGTATAAAAACGTCTGAATTTTGAGCCCTTTGCCTAGCCCAATTTCCTGATTCTAAATTCACTTGCTTGTTATACAATCGTCGTTATTCTCAGTGGTTATAGTCTTTCCCTAGTTTCCATTTTTATAATTTCTTGGAATTATTCAATAGAGTCGGGCTAGACTTAGAGATCGAATAGAGAAATAGAAAATAGTTAGGAAACTTTCAAGAGAATACACTTGATTGATTCTAGCTTTGCTTTAGTTAGGAAAAATGTCTGTGGTAACTTTGCAATCATTCAGCCTAATTATTTCTTGGAGTTATATTTGGCATTAATACAGAACTTAGCATATCTGCTTTAGAATACATAGGTGGTTTACAGATATCAATCTCCTTTAGGCTAAGTTAGTATCTCATGGGACTTGGGTATCATAGAGAGTGACTGCAGACACCCTCAAGACGAGTGTTTACAAGAGTATCAATCGCCGCGCTCAATTGGAGACTGAATAGGTGAAACCACTCTGAGGTCTGAGGGTAGGGCTGTCTGCTCGTAGAAGATTTGGGATTTGGGTTGATAGTCGTCTGGTTGGGTTGTGGAGTGAACTACGGTGAACTTTTCTTCATCCTCAGACTTAGTAGTTCTTAGTGTCATAGATTGATCTCTTTGTATAACTTAGCTGCATTGAGAAACTGATATACTTCTAAATCTTAGTACCAACTTTTTCATAATTGTTTTGTTTTCCATACACTAGTTTAGAGTGGAGGCTAGACAACACTGATTGCAACATTGAAATTTCTCTTTTATAGTAAATCTTGCCTCCAATTTGATTCTTAGGAAAAATAGAATTGCCTGGTAGAACCCTCCCTGTTGTTTAGGATTGTGGGCTCGTGAAGTTACCACTACTCTATTTCTCTGTTTTTACGAATTTTTAGGAATTTACAAATTGCTGGGATCTGAAGGAGGAAATTCCCCACCCCCAAGTTTTTCAAATACTAAGCATTACTCAAAGTCACCATCACTTAGTGACGCAATACTCCATTAATGAATTTAACAGTAGTGATAAAATTGAGCTAACGGAAACAACTGAGCCCTGCCCAGCGGAGACCAGCAAGAAAAACTGCTCAATTTCAAGAACCCAATTAGCGATGACTTAGTGTTATCATGTTAAACAAAAAGAATCCACCAGGTCAAGCCATAAGTGGGACCAAAGTTAAAGGCAATTCGAGGGCACGAGGAAAACACTCATGGATCTCAGACCCAATGTTGAATTATTCGAGAAAAAAAGCAAACTATCAAAAAGTTTGATATGAGTTTTTATTAATCTAAAATGAGTTTCTTGCTGCAACAAAACCAAAGCAGATTGGTTTTTTTAATTGAGTGTTGAAAAAAACATGACCGAGAAGGACTTCAACTTGTCATATGGGTATGTTTTTTGCGCTCTTCTGAATAAATTAACCAGTAGCTTGAATGCTAATTTGTAATGTGGATCATTTGTGCTGAAGTTATGATGCCAATTGAAAATGATTATTTTGGTTTTGAGAACCATTATTACTTACTAGAATCAGTATCAACCATTTCATTTTCCTAACAGAGAAGAGTCAAAGTGTTTTGGGCAACCTGACATGAGGAAAGTCAAAAGGGAAGATTTTTTTCAATGAAGAAAGTCAACTTTGATTTTTGAAGTGAAGTGTAATAGATATTTTTTTCTGTCTTTTGTTTCGATTTTTCTTGTATACTCTAAATCCTCAGCTCATATATGACGAACACTAAAGAAATCAGGTCATTAAACAATTAATCTTTTGTTTCGCGAAGGCTCTCTTGTGTGCGTCTTTGAAAAACTTTTTTTTGCTCAATTGGTAAAGCACATTTAACTGTGCAATGAGCTACATTTGGGCTTCCGAGTAAATTTCCTTAATGTGACTCCGAACCCAAATGTATCTTATAGCTCAGTTATTTTTACTTTGCCAATTCCCGGGTCAAGACAATATCGGAAAAATATGTAAGATAAGCGGTGAAAAGTTTTTCACCGCAAATTTCGTACAAAATTTTGCGGTGAAATGCGGTGAATGCAGTGAAATTATGTAAGTTCACTGCCAGAGTAAGCAGTGAACTTACAAAAATTCACCACATTTCACCGCTTAATACAAGTTACCCTCCGTGCACGGATTCGAATTTTTCACCTCCTGCATGCCAGCACGATCTTCTTCCACTGCGCCACTTCTCACTAAAATCTAGCATATTTGTTTTGAATTTAAATCAAATTCATTCCTTTTTGTTAGCTAGAGTAAGCGGTGAACTTACATAATTTTACCGCATTCACCTTATTTCACCACCAAAATTTGTAATTTCACCGCTTATCTTAAAAAAGTTCAAGCCTATGTTTAACAAAAAGGAGAGTGAATTTGATATAAGTTCAAAACAAATATGCTAGCTTTTAGTGAGACGTGGCGCAGTGGAAGAAGAAGTTACTGGCAAGCAGGAGGTGAGAGGTTCGAATTCGTGCACGGACGGTAACTTGTATTCACCGCCTGATTTATGTAATTTCACTGCATTCACCGCTTACCTTACAAGATTTTCGGCATTCACCGCTTATCTTAAATAATTTTGCGTTGAATGGCGGTGACACCTCGACCCTGAGGCTTCTCAGAATTATTCTAAAGTATATTTTTTTGCCTGATTTTTTCCTACCCGTGATTCAGCCATCCTTTGTCGGGCAGAGAGTTATTTCCAAATAGTTGAAAATTGTTTAAGAAAATTCTTTATTTCTTCGCGTGTTTGCATTGATAAAGCTTTATAAAAACAAAATTTTTGGTATTTACAAACTTTCAAGTTTCGTGTTTAAAGCAAGGTTACGTGACTCTTCTGCAGTCCTGACAAGGAAAACACTTCGAAATTCTGATTTAACATCTTGAACCGCTACGCAGTTCTCTATAGACGCTGGAAGTTCTTGGTGTCCTCAAGCAGTCACTGAAGCTGTGCAAAGTCAAGCACGGAGAAAGTTGTTTTTAAAACTAAACACGTCACTGTGATTAGCTGGGGTAACTCAAAAGTGCTTCAACCGACCTTGACCTTCATAATAACCTTTCTAACTTTTGCACTGGATTATGACTAAACACCACTATAATTCGCAGCGTATAATTTGTGGAATTTCACTTGCCGAAAAATTTTCAATGTGGTTCTTTCCTCTGATAAACATGTGGATTCCAATTTTTCAAAAAAAAAAAATCGAGTAATTAAAACCTGAAATGAATTAGCAGCTTGAAGTAAATTAACTAACATTATGAGCGCTCTCAAATTTGAGCCGTGTATTGCATTTTTTTCCATTCAATAGTGTTCGCTTATTCTCTTGTCTTTTGTCTGTTATGACGTCAGATTATAGCTTTTTCTGTCTGAGTACCCAGCTAAATATAAAACAATTTTGAATGAACAAGGGAGCCTAAATTCTGCATACATAATTTCACTCGAGTTCTTTACCAAACTAATTGAACGAAAAGGAGTAAAACGCTACGGAACAAAATTGATATTTTTGGGTCTGTATTGGCCAGGAAATTCAATGAAATCAACTCTCTTAAAATCTATTTATTCTTTTTAATTAGATTTTTTTGTTACTTGAGACTTTTCTGTTCAAATCACTACTTTTGGTCCCTTTTGACCATTGCTCATTTATTTCCTTTGTGTCCTTAAACATTAGCTATACCCATGTGGTTGTAATATTTCCAAACTCAATTAGCCAATCAGAGAAGGCTGAAGTGAATGAATTTGCTGTTTTATTTTGTGTTACGTCTCGCGTGGAATATTTGATATAGATTTTATGCAAATTTCACGCAGTTCTTTTGTATTTTCTCATCTTACTTTCCGTTTATTTCCAAATAAACAAATTTTATTTTTTTAATCAAGCCTGGTTAGATAAATTTGAGGGTGCTGTGATGGCTCCAGTTATCGTTACCTTGAATTTTTCCGCGTTTGGGAAAAATCAAATAGGAACATTTTGTTATTCTACTTTATTTCGGTGTGCGTAATATTATTATATTCGTGCGTCAATTTTGCATCTTATTTCTTCGGGTGCTATATTCATAATAGCTGCAATTACTGAAATCAACAACGCTTGCGAAATTTTGGCTAAAATTAATCAAAACAATTTCATTTTTGAGAAACATCGGTTCAAAGAGAACTGAGTTTGTTGGTTTACAAACAGAAAGCTTTTTAAAAAATGAAACCAAATAAAGCATTAATTTTTAATTACATTCAGTCTTCATTTGGTATTTTGAAAGCTCTATACTTATAGCTAAAGAACAGAAATTTTATGTAGACTCTTGTCATACATCTTCAAATTTCATTAAACCTTCAAGATCGAATTCGAATACTGGCTTCAAATTTTATCTTAAACATTTTTTTGTTACCCTCCGTTTATGGAATGTTAAAAACCACAAAATTAATCACTTAGTGTATATTCTGTCTTGAAGGATTGTCGAATTATGAAACATGACAAGTAACGAATTCGTAACTTGAGTTAAAAAATTAATCAAAATTCTGAAAACGCTGAATTTGAATTATAATTCAAAGTTCACTAATTCCCATGTTATAATTTAAAAACAGAAATCTTTGGCAGTATTTCTGAAACTAAATTCCATAGCCAATTGTTCCTTTCTTTTAGAGCGTTTTCGTTATACCAATTTTGTGCGTAGAATCATTAATTCCTCGTTGAATGAAAATTTTAAATTTACCTTAACTTTTTAGTGTGATATTTCATCTATTTTTCCATTTTATAATTGTTTATTACCCCTAATCAAGAACCATTATAATTTCATTACTATTTCTTTGGTAAAAGTATGATTTGGCTGGAGCAGTTAGTGGACTATTGTGTATTTTTCATAGCCTTTTTTGGCAACTTTTTCATTTTAATCCTGCTGTACGTGAACAGAAAGCGATGGAAGAGCATGGACATTTACGTGTATAGTTTGGCCATATTTGACTTCATCTACACATTGGGAATTCCTGTTCGCATCTATGTCAGATGGAAAGACGGACACTGGCCTTTTGGAACACTAAGTAAGTATGCTAGTTTTGAATTCCTTTTAAGTTTTTTTTGAGGAAGAAACATGAAAATTCAATGTATAAAGAAAGAAAGAAAGAAAGAATTAATTTCGTTGTTGAATAATAAACAAGCAACGTGGACAAATAACGAGATCAGAGCGATCTTCTTTGTCAAGTTGCCCAATAAATTACTGACAACGATGACTTGATAAACCTTCGTTCAATACATGCAAAATATAGCACAAATTAACAAATTATTCAGATAGGACATCAATTCAACAAACTAGAGTAGCACATGTTCAACATTGTTGTTCGCTTCAGTTAAAAACGAATCTAATTAGCTCGTAGTTCGACACCAGATATGAGTTTTTCAATTTACGACAGGAACATTTAATTTTAATTAAATTTAATTATAACCGTTAAGTAGAATTATCACATTTACTGGTTTTAAAATCACATTTACACAGTTTCAAATATTTTGTATGCTCATTTTACAATTTTCTTGTTTTTTTTTGTGAGGAGGAAACGTAAATTCAAATGTTTAATTGTTAGGTTAAAAATTTGCATGTTATATGTTACTTATTTTATGTTAAACAATTGTCGCTGTTCGATTCCGTTCTCATTTATGAAAATAAGTATTACGTGCTCCCAGCTGTGTGTTATAGTGGGTATTGGTTTATGTTAATTGGTTGCTGATGAATGGGCCTTTCCGTTACTGATCACCCATTGCATTAGGCCTCCCCCTATTATTCTGAGGAGCAAATTGTTTGCCATGAAACCCCAAACCATCCTTTAATATGCACTTGCACTTCCAGAGTGCAGATGGCATACAATCGCTAATTTTAAAATTGGTTACATTTCTCTTTTTTTTCAATAAAATGTCGAGAAAAACAAATTATCAAGATTGAACCTTTGCGCCCAACTAGACTCGAGAAACCACATAAATACAAAAACTTGGGTGACAATCTCAACAATTTTTGTGTCCAATTGACTTCTCTTTGATTATGTAATTTTGTTTTGTTTCCGATCACAATATCAGGATAGCGAGAGCATACACTAAACAAATTTTACATAAAACATAAATGACCCAACTAACAAACCAATTTTGTATCGACGACTGTTTTTTTTATCTAACCCCAGTGAAGCAAAACTTGAATCACCTTTCCATGTCATGCAAGATCTTGATATCTCATGCAAAACTTGCATTATCTTGCAAAGATTTTGATCAGGTAAAAATTGCATTGATCACATTGATAAGATCTTGACAAGATCTTATTCAGATTAGTAAAGAATAATTATTGGTGGAACTTACTACGATGTCGATAAATCTTGATACTTAGCCAAAAGGCTTCCTAAAAGAAGTGAGATAGAGGGAAAAAATTGAATCAACTTTAAAGATCATTAAAAGTTGGCATACGGGATAATAATTTTCACAGGAAATAACATGCATAACATGATATGTGGTGGTTTCAAGAGCTGTTTTGGGTGGTTTTGCAAGATTTTGCAGCATTATGTAATGATCAGTATACACCTCAGCAGTCTATTTTTTTATTACTTTATCTAACTGCATTTTTTTAAAATTATTTTCTTAATGCACCGCATACTTGCTTCAATTTCTGTGAACAACCAAGTTATGGTTTCTAAGCAACCACATATAATTTTAGGCTCGCTGCTTTTGAGAATTTATAAAGTTCATAGTCCGGGTACAGCATCATTGTTTTCTAGCTTTTCTACCAGTCGTGTGTTTAAATATCAAATAGATGATTTTGAGGAGGTCAAATTCATTGAGTTTCATATGTTATATAAAACACCACCATATAAACAAATGACTTCCTATTTTTGTAGCATAGGTGACGCAAAACCAGTTCTAAAAACTTGGCTACAAAACTATATAAAGAAAATATTTAATTTTGAGACGGGTCAGTACTTTCCTAAATTAGTTCACGTAAGGCAGGGAATATATGCCCTTGTTTCGACGTATAGTAACGTATGTGTTGATGCAATTTTCAATAAAAAATGAAATGAAATTTTTCAAAATTTGTTATTTCTGCATGAAAAAGGAAGCACTTGAATTTTAAACAAACCAAAATAAAGAAATAGATTGTTTTGGACTGTTTCAGGTAACTTTCTTGCTTCACGTTGCCAAGCTCAAATCTGTTTTATTTGATGAAAATGAGATCTTCAAGATCTTCTTACAAAATTCTCTATGAAGGTTTTTTCACCGTTTAGTTGAAATTTGAAATTAAATTCAAGTACATATGAGAACTGAAGAAAGTCTCTATCTCACTGCCTTAATTTTTATTAGTTTTAGTTAAAGGAAAATTTTTTATCTGAATCTTTTATATTGTTTGGTACAATTTAAACCAAATGAACTATTTATTAAAAATGTTGATATTATTAAAAACGATTTGTGTCCTCAATAATTTTCAACATATTGAATTATGTATGAAACGTCCGTTCTTGAAGGGACGAATTGAAGGGCATAACCGTACGGTCAGACGAGGATTTCTTCAGCAATTTTTTAGTAGTTTTTTTATCAATGTTCAGAATTTTTAGATAGTTATGGAAGATCTGGACAGGTTTGCCTCGCATTGAACAGCAATCCAATCAGTTTTTCATAATTTCATATTTTTATATGCATTGCCAAATAAGTTCATCTCCTACGAAGCTGTGCTGGAAGAAATAAAATCAATTGAATAGTTTTTAGGTCTATATAATTTTTCATCACTTTTCATTTTCTGCAAATTATGCCTATTTTTCAGACGGTTAAAAACTGGAGGTCTAATGGACGCAATGGAAAGTACGTTACAGTTAATTCAATTTTGCCATCTGGCGTTAAAATTAGAAGGAGGTTAACTTTTTCAAGAACATAAAGAATGCGACTTCTATCTTTTGTATTAATCAAACGGTTAAAAGGGGACCACTTAGGGTGCTAACTTTCATATACAAAGTTCTCACATTCGCTGAAGATATCATAAATCATCTGTCAACGGATGAAAAGATTTGAGCCTAAATTCAATTGGCCTATTTCTTTTCACTGCTGAAAGACTTGAAAAACCAAAGAAAATAGGGTTTCTAATAATCGCCCGGTGAATCAGCTTCTTGCCCTATAAACTTCGATTTTGACCTGTAAACATTTTATCCTCTGCATTTGGAAAGTGAATAGATTTATCACTTATATAAGAAAGTATGAATATAAATCTCATTTATTGACCTGAATTCTCATTTGTTCAGCCACAAAATATCATCTTAGTTTTTAATTGAAAATTTAACGCGCATTAACCTGTTAAATTGAACTGGTTAAAAACGAAATTCTCAATGAACGTGCGGACATGATACGAATTTTCTTGATGTAAACTTTAAAATATCTCTTTTCTTCACTTGTTTACCCTAAGCTTCTGTTGGCGGAAAATGTTTACTTTTAATGACCTTCAGTTAGAGGTTTTCCATGGCTGTTGAAAATAAGTCAACTGGTTTTTGGAGGGATTAATGGTTAAACAAAGGAATCGTTTTATGATTTTTCTAATTGTTACATCTTTCATTCTAAAAATTCTCATTTTAATTAAGATTTGAATTTTTAACTGGATGTTTTTTATAACTGTTCACTTTGTAACTGCCATTTCGGGATATGCCGGATAAAATAGTTCACAAGGCAAAATTAAAGTGTATATCTATTTTGGTCTCCCTGTCGTGAGCAGGAGATGAAACTGTTCTTTTTGTGATATTGTTCAATACGAATATTTAAAATTTTGTTTTTGGAAGTTGCTCACTTGGAACTGTTTAACATCACTCTTTAGAACTTTCCAGTTTAGAACGGTTAGTTTTAATGAGGTATCGAAATGTCAAAATTTCACTTCCTCGGATGTTGTCAATGCGAGGTTGTCAATTGAATTGGAAAAATGGAAGGAAAACAAAAACAGGGACATGTTTCCTGTCCAGCCATCGTTCAATTATTTAAAGACGCATGAAGCGTTCTCAAAGCTATAGAGGCAATCTCAGTGCAATAGAACTGAATCAACGGGTTGAGCATGCAACAGCGGGGTGCGGGGCCTGGGAAGAGCAAGGGAAGACGAGGGTGGCGGGGTTGAGATGTATTTATGTTTATTTATAATGTCAATTTCACGAGTTGTCTCCTGCCTCTGATAAAATATGCTGTTGTAACCATTGTTTTTTTAGTTTTAGGCTTGATCAAAGATGCACCAAATTTGGTTCACACATTGTGTATTGTAATTGAATTCCTGCATTTGTCATCTTGTGTAGTGACGTTTTCAAATGAAGAATAGGTCTCTTTGTAGTATTAGGTTCCCATTTTTCAATCTACTGTGGAGCGTAAAAGCTGTTGATTCTCTGCTTTTATTGTAAATTCAAAACTCGACCGCTGTTGTTCAATTGTTGACAAATGATTTAGTTTCAAGTTCATCAAAAATCTGTTTTTTGTTCAATTTTGTACAGATAGACAAAAATATTGTATTAAGGTAGGAAGAGAAATATCGAAAAAAATATTGTTTTATGTAATATTGGTAAAAAAATCATAAACCACTTTTCAATTTTTTCGAGGAATATTGGAGCACAGAAAAGAACTTAGAAAATATCTTAGAGCTTAGAAACTTAACTTATGTTGATAAACTCAGGAAGAAAACAAACTTACCAGATTTATAACGACAACTTCAGCTCACAATTTAAAAAATGAATGTAAATCAGTTTAGATCTGTATGTTTGTCAAATATTGATATTTATCTACTAATATTGAATAGGAAATGCAACTTTGTGAACCATCTCAAGTGAAGTAAATTTTGCCTGTAATAATGAAATGACGCCCACTCATACGCCCCAAAATCGCCTGTTTTTTGATACATTATTCTTTTAACAAATGTACAAAGTAAATGTTGTATTTATCTTTTAGACTATAAATACGACTGATTTTTGCTAAAATCTTCACAATTTTCTTCTCTTTTGAATCTCCTAAAATTAATTCTTATTCTCTCAAATATCTTTTGAGCTTAAACAGCTTCAATCTCTAACGTGCCAAAACTGGTCCCGCCTCATCGGGGTTGTTGCGCTACAGTGTTCGTAATCCTGCTAACAGGTTATGGACCCAACCATCAGACCGGTGACGAGCTAATAGAGTTTTGGTTGAGATTGTAGTGTCAGTGTTGGCAGTTTTAGCTCTTCTAGATTGACGAGAGTTATGATATTAAAATTGTGATTTCCCTCTTAAATAAAAGCTAAATCAAAAATTGTATAAAAAAGTTGAAGTTTAAACTTCATAATTGAACCATCAAACAATAGTTTGAAGTGGATGACATTTAGCGGGTTGGCTGAGGACTACCCAACATGGAGCACTCGTTTCTCTGCCTTTGCACAAACCAAGGGGCTCCTCGAAACGCTCACAGACACGGTTGAACTACCTGACAGGCCAGCACCACTGAGGGAAGATGCTAATGATGAGCAAAGGCGAGAACACGAGGCACAGACTCCAGCTAGAGCTACAGCTGTACAGGAAGATGAGAGCCGCAAAAATCAGATTTGGTGCTACCTGGAAATGACGCTAGACGCCAGCAGCCCCATGCTCATCCGACATGACTGTGTGAACAGCAAGGGACTCGGAGAGGGCCAGAAAGCGTGGCTACTTCTCCAGCAACGCTTCAGAAGCGACGAAACAACCACAGTCATCAGTCTGATGAGGCGGTTGGCCAGACTACAACTTCAAGAGGACGAAGCCATCCACCAGTACTTCATCAGAGCGCAAGAACTTGTCACCCGATTGCATCATGCTGGTGAGGAGCGTTCTGAGACGCTGTTTGATGCAATGGTATTGAACGGACTTCCACAGCGATACGAGAATTTTGTGGTGCAGGAGAGCTTCAATCCTGCAGAGAACTTTGTGGAGACAGAGAGATGATGTGGAGGAGGATCAGCACGTTGCCATGTCAGCAAAGAATGCTTCTCATCAAATTGGTATACACTCTTCATTCAAATCACATCCTAGGAAGATTTTTTCTAAGCCTATTAGTTCCAAAGGCCCTAGATTGTGTTTTGTATGTTACAAAACTGGACATTTAGCAGCTAGTTGTTACAAAAAAGACATCGCTGTATGTGGTATATGCAAGGCTAAAGGCCACCTAGCAAGTGCATGTAATCATCAACAAAAAAGTCCTCCCTCGTAAAGGCTTAGCTTCTAGTTTAAGCGCTGACAGCTCATTTGAAGTTTCGAAAACTGATCTAGTAGTAGATTCAGGCAATACTGATCACATGATGATAGATAAAACTTGGTTTAAAATTTACCAAAAACTAGAAACCATAGTTAACAATCCAGATGGAGGGAAAACAAAAGTTGAAGGAATAGGAGATGTAGATTGTGGAAGCACGAGACACTAAAGTTGTGCTACATAAGTTGACTTTTGAAAAAGTTCTACATGTACCAGAGTACAAAACAAACTTAATTTCAGTTTCAAGTTTAGCTCAAAAGCAACACGAATTATTTCACACAAAATCTAAGTCAGTGCTAAAACTCAGAAGCAAAGAAAGCTTCAGAGTGATAAGAAGAGGCAAATTGTTCTTCTTACCAAACAGAAAAGAAAATAAGCACCACTTTTCAAACTTCAGTGGGGGCACGTGTCAAGCAAAACTTTGGCACAAAAGACTTGGACATTTGAACTTTAGAGATGTAGCAAATACAACAGACGAAGGTTCCTAAGCTTCAGATTTTCGTGAAACTTGTGCTTTGGGAAAAATTTCGAAAAAAGCCTGTTTCAAAAGTGAGCGATAAAAAAGGAACTCAAAAACTAGAAAGAGTTTACTCTGACGTTATTGGACCAGTTAGTCCATCAAGTATAGGTGCCAACCGATATGCAATTAGTTTCATAGACGAATTCAGTGGCTACACAGTAGTAAAATTTATGAAGTACAAAACGCAGGCATTGCAAACTTTCAAAGAGTATGTTGCCCAATATGGCCGACCAAAAATTTTGAGAACTGATAATGGAACAGAATACAAAAAAAAAGCCTTCAAGCATAAGTAGAGAAAAAACAAAGCGTTTAAGCATAACCAAAGCCTAACAAAGCATTTTGCATAAGCAAAGAAATAGCTCGTGAGTTCACAGTTCCTGAAACACCCGAGCAAAATGGTGTTGCAGAACGTATTAATAGAACAGTAGTAGAGGCTGCAAGATGCCTTCTAATAGATTCAAAATTACCAACAAGCTATGGGGTTCGAGCATTAGATACAGCATGTTATGCTAGAAATATAGTTATTAAAGACAAAAATACAAAATCTGCCTTTGAAAAATTTTTGGCAGAAAACCGAGAAGCGACCATCTAAAAGTATTTGGTTGTGTAGCCTATTCAAAAAATTGTGACGCCAGTAAGAAATCAAAGTTTGATCCAAAAGCAACAAAATACAAGTTCATTGGTTACTCTGAAAACACAACAGCTTATTTGTTGCAAAACATAAAAACTAGGCAAATTATCACTTCTAAAAACGTTAGGTTCAATGAAAATAATCTACCAGGTTTTCATAATGAAACCGAAGATATAGAAGACAGCTTTCTATATCTAGACTTAGGCGAAGTAAGAGAAGAACTTCAGGATACAAGCAACCCAAGTGAGTTAAGTTCAGAGATTGAATTAACTGAATCAGAGAGCGTTCAAGAAAGTGAAAATAATACAAAAACTGAAGTTGATCAAGAAATTTGAGAAGAAAAACCAAATCCTAGCGTCAAAGCAAAATCCAAAATTAATTTACAGTTCAATCCAAATGTCGCAGTGAAAAACATGGAAAGAAAGCCTTCAAAAATTCCAGTACCTGTCAAAAATTTGCAACAGAAAAAAGTAAAACCACCCACAAGACTGCAAATGATAGGTAAACTAGGTCAAATAGCAATTCCTTCAGAAGACCAAAAGACTTTCCAACTTTGGTCAGAGTACGATGAAATGAAAAGATTGAGAAAGGAAGCAGCTCAAGATAGAGAACTTAAGCGAAGTGATAGGTCTAGAGCGCCTCCAGAACGTTTTGGTAAAAGCTATTCTCAGGCTGTTCAAAGCACATTAACAAAAAATTTCATCGAGCCTGAAAATTTCGAAAACGCTATTAATTCGGAACAAAAAGACAAATGGCTTGAAGCAATGAAAACAGAGATAGAAAGTTTAAATGAAACAGAAACTTGGGACTTAGTTCCAAAAGAAAAAGGACAAAATTTTATTCCTGGCCGATGGGTGTACAAAATTAAACATGATTCAAACGGAAATATCGATAAGTTTAAAGCTCGTTGTGTAGCAAAAGGTTTTAAACAAGTTGAGGGAATTGAATATTCGGATACCTTTGCTCCCACAAGCAAACCTGAAACCTTTAAAATTTTACTAGCTTTATCAGCTATCAAAAACTTCTTTTTAAAGCAGCTTATTTGCATCCTAAAAAAGACAAGGAGGTCTATCTAGAGCAACCAAAAGGTTTTGAAAAGTTAGACAGCAATGGCAACAAGTTAGTTTGTAAGCTTAAAAAATCAACATATGGACTGAAGCAAGCAGCCAAAAATTGGTATCAGGAGCTTTCAATTTTTCTAATTCAGCAAGGTTTAGAGAGAAGTAAACACGATTACTGTCTTTTTCTAAAAAACAAAGAAAATGACAAACTTTATGTTCTAACCTGGGTTGAGGACTTAGTCATAGCAGGAAATAGTCAAACCGAGATCGACAAATTGAAAAGTTCACTAGAATCAAAGTTCAAAATGGACGACAGAGGAGATCTTGAATGGTTTCTCGGAATGCGAATTCTGAAAACAGAAAAAGGAATAAATTTAGATCAAGAAAAGTACACTCAAAACATTTTAGAACAGTTCAATATGCAAGACTGCAAACCAAGCAAAACGCCAGCAGAAAATAACTTAAAACTTGAAGTGGCTCAGGAAGATTCAGTAAGAGTAGATTCACATGAGTTTAGAAGTCTAGTAGGTTCATTGTTTTACCTAGCTAATCAAACTAGACCAGATATCATGTGGATCACAAATGTCTTATCACGCTTCATGAATGACCCAACTGTTGAGCATTTCAATGCTGGCAAGCGTGTGTTGAGGTACCTACAACATACTAAATCTCTTAGACTCTTTTTCCCATCAACCAACAACAGCACTCTAGTTGGCGAAACAGATGCAGACTGGAGTGGAGACGTGAATGATAGACGATCGACCACATGATACTATTTCAAGCTGCGAAATAGTGGGGGATCTGTCAGTTCGCAAGTCAAGAAGCAACCGACAGTGTCACTTTCATCTTGTGAGGCGGAATAGCAGGGTTTAGCTGCCGCGGTGCAAGAAGCCATCTTCTTGCGTGGTCTTCTCAGAGAACTGGGGTACGAACAGTTTGAGCCCACAACCATTGGAGAGGACAACCAGAGTTGCATAAAGCTTGCAACTAACCCGGTGCTTCACAAACGATCAAAGCACATCGATACGAAATATCATTTCATCCGAGAACGAGTTGATGACAACTCAATCAAATTGGTCTACACGCCAACAGATGAAATGGCAGCAGATCTTCTGACAAAATAATTGCCACAGCAGAATGTAGAACAACATCGAGAACCACTTTTGGGCGAGTTCAGATTCTTACCTAGCGGCAACAATCTGAGTGGGGGTATTGGAGCACAGAAAAGAACTTAGAAAATATCTTACAGCTTAGAAACTTAACTTATGTTGATAAACTCAGAAAGAAAACAAACTTATCAGATTTATAACGACAACTGCAGCTCACAATTTAGAAAATGAATGTAAATCAGTTTAGATCTGTATGTTTGTCAAATATTGATATTTATCTACTAATATTGAATAGGAAATGCAACTTACTGAACCATCTCAAGTGAAGTAAATTTTGCCTATAATAATGAAATGACGCCCACTCATACGCCCCAAAATCGCCTGTTTTTTGATACATTATTCTTTTAACAAATGTACAAAGTAAATGTTGTATTTATCTTTTAGACTATAAATACGACTGATTTTTGCTAAAATCTTCACAATTTTCTTCTCTTTTGAATCTCCTAAAATTAATTCTTATTCTCTCAAATATCTTTTGAGCTTAAACAGCTTCAATCTCTAACGTGCCAAAACTCGTACCGCCTCATCGGGGTTGTTGCGCTACAGTGTTCGTGATCCTGCTAACAAGGAAAAATACTTGAATGACAAAAAAGTAACCTTTTCTTAGGCGGAGTAATTTTTAAGAATTTATACCTCGGTTTTATGTACTACATTTTTTATCTTTTTTATTTGTCCATAGTTTTGGCAATTGTACCGTTAAGCAATCAAAAGCAAGCCGTTTTTGACCAACTAAAAATCTGTCAAATTCAGCATGGCAGGTAATATTTAAATGCATTTTTAAATTGTCCAGTACCCTTTGGCTATAAACTGAGTACTTCTTTTTTAAACGCTTTTCCATGGAAAAAAATAGTGAGGAATGGGAGTAAAAATTTTATTTTACATACAGTTCTGAGATTCATCAAGATCATAATTGCCTCGTTTATACTGCCTTAAAAATGAGGATAAGCTGATAAAAGATGTTAATATCTAAACGTTAGTTAATCATTAGTAAACCTTAAATTAAAAATAGACTGATCTACTTCTGGGAAAAATCGCTCAAAGTGTAATTTCCTTATTTTGTTCTCAATATTTTCAACAAATTACAGATTACAGAAATGAAGTCGAAGTGCAAAATTATTTATGGCGTTCGTGACATCTGCCGAGAGAACAGTGCAACAGCTTCAATAGTTAAAGGCGCTGAAAATACTTTAAAATCAGACTAGTATATTATAGTAATTACAGTTGCCTATTTTTTTTATATGTGAGAGCGCATACGACACTAAAATTTTATCATTAGATTTTTAAACACGTGTTCTCTTTGAATGCGCTTCAACTGTACACATTTGGACTTCAATTGTTACAATATTTTGCTGAAGTTCACGTCTTGTGCTATGTTGTGTGAATTGTTTCCGACAATTTTCTAATTATAATCCTCAATCTGCAATTGATGTGAAATGGAAAAATAATCCATAATGAAAAATGTTTCTAACCGTTTTGCGTGATATTTTCTCCAAAAAAATCTCAATATATTTTTACGCAGTTAAAGTAGCATTGTTTATTTCACGTTTTTTCAACTTTATTTGTTCAGTGATTTAGGAGCTTTCTTTTGAAAAACAGGTTGCTTTAAAGAAACTTTTGCTTTTTTATTTGCTTGAAAACGCTTGAGATTTTGTATTGGCTTCTGAATCAGAGCTTTTTTGTAGCCACAAATGGACATAGAGTGAGTTGATACTGATTTTTCTTGCAAACTTTCTAATTCAGTACTGAATTACTCTGAAAATTAGACACGTAATAGCAATATTGCAAAGATTTTTATGGTTAACTTGACCTGATATGTAGAAACAAATAATTTCGCGGATTTCTGTATTAGTCTCCAAAGAGTTTAATAATTTCTATAATTCTTTTTTCCCACTGTTTTGATAAACAGTATCAGCTGATTCTTTCGTTATATTATCTGATATGCAAAATAAACATAACAATGTTTGAATGTATTTGAATGCCTTATATAAAGATAGCAAATAATAGATGTCTGGTATAAACGAGCCGCTCTTTCATCAAACATGGCGCCTTGCAGAATTGAAGAATAAAAAATTACCACTCAAAAGTGATTAGATAATGAGAAAACTTTTGAACTAAAACGATTAATGATCAAATATTCTGGGTTGAGAACCCAGTTAACCTGCAAAACTAAATTTTCAGTTCCTTTATATTAAAATTGGTATCTAATTATGTAAAATGCTGCTAGATGTCCTCAAAAGAATATAGTTCTAAAAGAAAAGCCGGACTTCAGATTGATACAAATTTTTGAGAGATTTTAATTGCTTGAAAACTGGAATTAACAATCACTGCAGATTTTTTTGCGCGGATAAGTTTCTTAATTACGCTCAGTTGGAGGTAATCATAACATGTATGCATTAATTTCAACATTAACTTGTTTTATTTTCTTTACATAAATAAAAAAAATGGTTGTAGGTTACCAAATTGATTCCCGGGGGATACCCGTCATAAAATTTTCCCTGTAAAATCATACAAGTTCATACATGATTTATATAATTTTCCGTTAATCAAAAAAATATTTTTAAAATTTGATAATTGAAGAACGCGTTCTTCTTGGAACAGTTATTCTTGTGATCCTGTGTGAAAATTGTGCCTACATTAAGCTATCAGATAAATGTATATTATACAGAAACATACAAAAATATTTAAGTGTATCTCCTAAAAATTTCACTAATTGAGATATTTTTTTGCTCACTGGAGGGACAACACAAGTTTACCTATGAGCTTTCTGGGAAGGGTAAACAGGGGTTTTTTCATAAACATGTAGAGCTTTGCTTCTGGGCCGTTTTGCTAGTCTGTAAATACACATAAGGATTCGCCAAAATTATTGGCGAAACCAACTGAACGTTTTATTGCTTTGTTTGATTTTGTCTTTTTGTTTCATTTTGAGGATTGATAGTTTTAGCCTCCCAGTTTTGAATTATTTAAAAATTTCCTTATGGCCTTTTTTCCACAAGATTTTTTAAAGTTTTTCTGGCACTTTTTTTAAAACTTTATTTTCCGCCGAACTACCGAAACAAATAACGGTAAATAGATAACTGCACTTCCTTTTACATCATGACTATAAAAGCGATGCGTCTTGAAAGGGTCTTTATGGGTCTAAAATGATTTGAAACAAGGCTGTTTACCTATTTCATTTTAATCAATTTTGTGAGCTTCAATTGAGCCTAACTTGTAAGGGATTTCGGGGTTACATATTTTGGAACTAAATGGAAGTGGAATGTCCACTGAAAGAACAAAAAGTTTTCTTTTACTTCGCAAGAGCTGGTGGTCTTTTCGGCTCGGAGCAGAACCTGGTGACACTTTGTAGTTACCTGATCCCTCTTGATGTCCACTCCTCCAGCAGCTCTACGAGGTCAACAACTTCATGGACAGTTTTGTCAATGATCGTTTTCTTTTCTTGTTCAACGCGGGACTTAATTTTGCATCAGGTGTTTCTATATTTTGGTGGCACAGCTGAAATTTTCGCTTTTTTCGTGGGTCAATTGTTTTAATTTTGCTTTAATTTCTGCATCAGTGACAAATAGAAAACTGAATATCGGTGGCCGCGAAAAAAGTTCTTTCTTCCTAATTTGGCTAGATAATTGAAATAGAATACAGTATTTATAAAATCTGATTAATTCTTCTCAAAAAAATGCTACTTTTTTGTAGAAGGTTTTTCTTCTTTAACTCTTTCGAAAACTCTCGTTCAAGATTTTTAAAAACCAGTTAACCGAAGGAAAAACAGATTACGCGCTTTTGACCTTCTACTCTTTCAACATACTTACTCTTGACCCTGATTATGAGCAATGGTTAGAAATGCCGATTTGAAGCACCAATTAGTTGTGGCCATGCTGTTCCTGATTTGGTTTCAAAGTTTTGTCGTTATTTTCTCTTGTTTAGTTTCCAATAATGTCAAATCACATCCATTTTACAATAACACTTTAAGAAATTTGTAGCCATGTTTTCTGCACCCCATACGTGTCAAAAAATTTTGGACTGAAAAAACAAATGCTGAGAGTACAGATTGCGTTGTTGACAACAGCGCATTCACTGAAACGATCCTAGATCTAAAATTCCGGCTCATCAAGGGCTCAGAGAAAATTGGCTTCTCCGAAGGGAGAGCTGATTCAGCACGGAACGTGATAGACAGGCAAATTATACTAACTGTTCTTACAAATTTGAAATATTTTGTTGTCAGTTTCAAAATTGAGTTTCGAGATTCTAATCTGAAGACCAAATTTTAAATTTTGTTTCTGTTTTTTTAGTTGGATTTCAAACGTTCGGATATGATTATGTAGTCTGCTGGTACTCTTCAAGTAACAAAATAAAAATAATGCTCTGAAGAACCCGATTGCTGCAGCAAAATTTTCCCAAATTGCTGAAAAATTCGTTGCAAGAGTTCTTTCTGTTCATCACAGCTTCTATGAAAATTTTCGTTTTTAACAGGCTAGATTCCTTTGATAAAACTAACAATTTAATTGTTTTTTGGCACCTTTTATCTAATGTACTCAACAACCGTTTGATTCCATTCACATCAAAAACAAAAATTTTTGCAAGTTGAAAAGATATAAGCAGAAAATGGGTTGCATTCTCGAACAATTCGGTCCGACTTCTTTACCTTTTTTGAGCTCATGAAAAATTTGAAAAAGTGTAAAAAGAATGAGCGAGATGAAAAATATTGAAATGGAAAGAATTCACTTGAATGACAAAAAACTGTAAAAATTGCCCTGAGTTTCAGAAAAATTCTTCAAATCCCTGAAGCTACATATCTTTCAGAAAGAACAAAAATAGTAGAAAAGTAAATAAGGAAAGTATCGTATTGAAATGATTTTTTCTCAACATCGACCCATTCAGCTCTCCGTTTTCCCAGAATTAAATTTATTTGTTCGATTTCTCAGAATTAACTCGTTTGTTATTTTTCTCAAAATGCAACTATTTGGTCGTTTTTCTATGAGTTCAGCTCATTTTTTTCATTCTCCAGTCTTTTCCGATTGGCTATCTTGCAAAATCTTGCAATATTCTGGCAGAATAGTGCAAGAGGATGCATCGCCGGGCAAGATTTTCTTCTAAAATCTTGTTGTACATCTTGCAACATAACTGTTTGCCGGGCACTAATCTTGCGAGATGACCGTTCATTTGCAAATATGCAAAGAATTGGATCATGTCGAAACAGGACCAGCAAGGATTCGTTGTTTTTCAATATCTACCATTGCAAAATAATACAATCAATTTTTTTTCTAAAAAAAAGTTTTTTATTTGTGTTCGTAGTTTTCAATGAAACGGTAACATTTTTGCTTAGCTGGCTGAACAGAGTCTTTTATTAATAAGACACATTTATCTAATATCTCCGATATTTTGGACACTTTTTGAAATGAAATATAATGGGCTTCTAACAACCAATGAGAGCATAGCTTGACCAAGTGGAACCGCTCATTTCTTCACCATTCAATTAACTTTCCACGTTTATTTAAGCTGAGAATGAGCGGAATACTCGACAAGGGAATATTTTTTTTTCTTATAAATACAATTTTAGAAAGTTCTTATCAATAACGGATTTCAAATTCATTGGTCTAAATCTTTAATCAGCAGCTATAAAAGAATTGCTGCACACTTAGTTTCCTCATGCCTACGGCAAAGGAAATACTGATGATCTGAAAAATTCCGTCACACAACGTTTTGTACAGTCAGTGACACAATTATTTAAATTTCGTTCATTTCGTTTTGATTTTCTGTTTTTTTAAACACGAAATTTTTGAGCGTCAATGTTTTTAATCCTTTTTTAACAGAAATAAGCAAATTGAAGAATATACGCAAGTATAGCTGCATTGGACTGAAACGGAAACAGAGAATAATTCATTACCTAATCACAGTGTGCTCAGCATGAATTTTAATCATTTAGTGGATGTTTGATGTTCATGAATTTCCCACTATTACCATCTTTCCCACTATTACCGCGGAATCTTAGTGCGGATAGAAACAGTTCCGAGGTAATTACCCTTAAAATAGGGTGTAAGGCCATTATATACAATGTCAAAATAGCCAATTTGTCAAAAAATTCTCTCAAAAAATCTTGTTGAGGTTATCAGAAAGACTATTTTGTATAATAATGCAAAGTGAGATAATTCGTATGCTCGTGCTATTTTTTGTGATAAAAAACAAAGAATGAGATCATGTTATCGTATTATCCGCTTAAGAATGATAAAACATGCTTGCAATATCAACTGCTAATATGTAATTGAATTATTACATCAAAAGATCAAAGGGATCACATAGGTAGGGTATTAAGGCGTTCGATATTTTTTCACATTTGTATCAGAACAGTCCTATTCCAGATGCTACGGAAAATTCTATGCTTCTGTGAACCAACACATTCAGTTATAAGCGCAATATGCAGTGATAATGGCATTAATTTTGAATTTTGTCCCACTGCACATCTAAAAATTTTTTCGGTTTCCTGAGACGCTTTTAACAACTTGAAGGAAACGCCATGTTTTGCAGAAAAAACGGCCCAGATCTGTTGGGAATAGCCGTTTCGCGTAGGTGTTCTCAAGTTTCTCATCTTTTTTTAGATCGAAAAACGTTGTATCTATATGAATTGGTATTTTTGTTTTTTTAAAGGTTTTTGTATTTTTGAAAAATAAATTATAATTGTTATAAAATTCTATTGGAGGATGCTTTTGGTGATTTTTGGCTTTTTGATATCTGATGTTTTGGTCATTGCTATTTACAATGAAAAAATGGCAGCTGAATTTGTAGTTTGCATAATTATATAACGATTGATTTTTCACGGTGTCAGGACAATTTACTCAATTCCATTTTAACCAATGTCATCATACCCAACGTGCCATTTTATCCCATGCCATTTGTAAGAAATGCGGTGAATTTTTGTAAGAAATGCGGTGAATTTTTGTACGAAATGCGTTGAAGGCGGTGAGAAAAATATTTCACCGCATTTCTTACAAAAATTCACCGCGAAATTCGCCACATTTCTTACAAAAGTTCACCGCATCGACTTTTCTGGCAACTTAATGTAAGAAATGCGGTGGATGCGGTGAAAAAAAAAATCATCACATTTCACCGCATTTCTTGCAAAAATTCACCGCGAAATTCCCCGCATTTTGTACAAAAATTCACCGCATTTGTTTTCCAACGTTTACTTAAATTCACAAGAATTATAATAGAATCAAGTGAGAGTTGGTGCAGTGGAAGAGGAAGTTGAAGATATGCCGGAGGTATGAGGTTCGAACCTGTGTAAGAGAGTGTCTTTTTTGTAAGAATACCGAGAACGCGGTGAGAATAAATAATTCAACGCGCTTCACCGCATTCACCGCAAAAAGATGTAAGAAATACGAGTTGAAAATTATTTCTTTTCACCACATTTCACCTTATTTCTTCCACAAATTCACCGCCAAACCTCAACCCGGGTATCCGCTTGCATCCTTGTAATACCGACTGCTAATTTGCAGTGAAATAATTGAACGAAAAGATCAAAGTGCATTGGATAAGGGGCATTTGGTATAATAGCAATCGTTAAAATGGCTGGTTGGGTATAATGGCATTAGGTACAATGGCAGGTTTGGTATAATCGCATCGGCTACAATTGCATTCGATAAAATGGAAGTGGGTGAAGCGTCAGCTGACCATTTCTCACAATCTATCAATCAATCCAATATTTTTAGGACCAAGAGTTTATCACCAATTTTAAAATTTTCTCATTGCCAAGTGAACAGCGTCTTGAGACCAGCTAGAGTAAGTGCTTGTTCTTGAGTTTATTATCTTTTGAAATCTTGCATTTTAGTTTCAAACACTGTGCCTTTCAGATCGGAGATGTACACTGATGCAACCGTTGAGCTATGCGATTTGAACTTTTTATCCTGGAAAATGATTGCATTGCATCAAAAACAAGCTTTCATTGAGAATGAGACAAAATATAAGAAATTGTTTTTGTGTAAAATTGCTTTGTCTAGAGTGTTTTGGTTTTTCTTAGGTTAAAGTAGTCGGCCTAAGACTTTGTTCTGAGAATTATATTGTTCTAAGAATTATATTGTAAAGGCTTTTTTACAAAAAGTTTATTAAGCAGGGAAAAGTGGTGTATAAGATATTCGAAACTTTAACGCCCATATCCAGATGGAATTTGAACTGGAGTAACACGATTTCCACAAATTTGCTGGTTTTGTGGAACATGGTGACAAATTTTTGCTTAATACCGCATTTTGTGTTTTGTGGAAATCAAAAGTTAAAGACTGTGGAATATGGCGACAAAATTTTTCACCATTTTTTACAATTAATTATGTGATCACGTTTTTAGTAAAAAAATTATCTATATGGCATTGTTTTTGTTGGAGCGGCACTAATCTGTTTTCCAATCTGGTTGTAATTGACATTCAAAATCCAATAACTAAATTTCTGATAGCAAGAAAAATCTTTTTTCAATAGCTGCGTGAACTTTCTCAGTTTCACCAAAATACTAATCTTTTCCGTCATTTCTTAAAACCCAAGCAGGACATGAACATCGAATGGAAAATTGTTAGTCTAAATTATGCTTCTAAAACTTAACTAATAAAGTTTGTTGATTTTGAGTTTAAACAGCTGAGGGAAAATATGAAAAAAATTACCGATAAATTTTTTACAGAGGGATTTTTCAGAAACTACTAATTGCGGATCAGCATTCAAACAACGATTTTTCAGAAATTATTAATTACTCGTCACTTTTCCTGCAGATTGATTTTTCAAGAATTAATAATTGCTGACCATTTTTCATAGAGCTTAATTTTTCAGATACTAATAACAACTGACCATTTTTTTCATGCAAAGGGAGTTTTCAGATTTTATGGAAACGATTACTCATTCCTCACCAGATCAACGCTGGTGTTCTTTAGCCTGTACTGCCTTATTGTGCAAGCTTTAGAAATTGGTTCTTTAAGCTGGCCATGAAATAATATAAATTTGTTACAGCAGTTTTGTTTATAAGTGATTTTTTAATGATTATATTTTAAATAAAAACTGTCACGTAAAATATGATAAACTTTGTTCATTTTATCTGCATGTGGTTGATCGCTTGAAATAATTGTTCTGTATGTCCAAACAAAAGAGTGTACAAAAAATTTAATAATGTAGTTTAAATAACTGTGCACCATGTAGTTTAATAGATCTGGCACTCTCTGCTCACCTTATTGTTTGTCAAGACTTCTTTGAATTTGGATTAGTGGGTACTTAATCGAACATTAATTGCTTGCTTGTTTGTGGGTTCTTAAAGACGTATCGTGTGGAAATTGCGTACCACAAACTGTAAAATATTGTAGTTTTGGACTAAATAATCTGAGGGAAAAATGTTGTCTCCAAATTTCACAAAAAGACTTAATTGGCTATTTTCTGGAGTTCGGTGACAAAAATTTGGTGCAATTTTCAAAAGTTTTACCTAACAACTTTTCACATATCAAGCCAGTTTTACATGCTTTAACGTATATTTTGTGGAAAACGAAGGTTGAAATGGTCCATTCCAGTTTGATAGGGGTGCCAGTCTGTAATGAAAAAAACTACTTGATATTGATTTTAGGGGAAAATTCCAGAATGTGTGAGGAGTCAAGATATTTTTACTACCTGTGAAGTTTTACTTGTGGCCTGATAATATGTGGCCGGACCAAAATTCAGTATGGCTTTAAGATGCATTTTCACCTTTTTTTCAAAAACATTAAAAAAATGAAACGGTGCAACATTAGATATTCAACTATTTGCAATGATGTCAAAATATCATTCCTTTGAAAAAAATGTAAAACGATAGGTTGGTTTTGAATTATTTGTAAGAAAGGAGTTTGTATTCAGTTAGCTGGGAATTGCAAAAAAGCAAGAAATAGTTGCACATTCATAACTATTACTTTATTTCCTATCTGTAAACACATAAAATGATCCCATTAAATTTGGTCCTCCTAGCTACAGAATTTAGCATCATTAGAAAAAATTTTTGACAAAAAATGCATTTATGTCACTGATAAAGGCTTCGCTCCAAATTTCGATTGGCGGGTCTTGAAAAGCTCCTGTATAATCTTAGTAGCCCATTGAATTGAGCAGCTGAATGATGGTCTAACGCTAAAGATTTTTAAAAATGATTGATTTGTTTCACGCTTTTATGTTATGGTTTTCACTTTTGACGCCTAACACGAATATCTTTCTGTTGGTTTGCTTTTGTCTGAGCGTCAAAATTTTGTTTTCTTTTCCCCCTTCTTTTCCCCTTTACAATTCCATCCGTCTGTCGAAAACCCATAAACAAATGGTTCATTCTTTATCGCAGCTAAATATAATGAAATTGAAGTAGCGTTTATATTTATTAAGAGCTGTGAAGAACAAACAGCACTTAAGGTTCATAAAAGAAAAAAAGCTTCTTATTCTGCTGTTAATAAAAATAGCTTCAAACAATAGGTTGCTAAGCGAAGCGGAAGAAAAATCCATTTAACGTGACTGACCGAAATTGACCGAATTTTGTCAAAGAAGAAGTATAGAAATAGCATCGTGCTTTATGTACCAAAATAAATGAATGAGTTATATTTGGTTTAAAGAACTTAGTGATCTTTAATAACCTCAGTTGACTTAATTGGAGTTTGAATTGCCCTAAGCTAACCAAAACAATACCGACCTAAAATGGACGTTGATTTTTTACCGATAAAGACTGAACAGAGATCTGTTACATTTTGTATAGGCTGAGAGATGTTGGAAACGGGAAGCAACAAACCCCTGAATGGGAGCTCAACAACATTAGTAATAGTAGTAGCAAAAGTAAAGACATTTGCTCAATGACGCACTATATAACAATCAAAACTAAAACTTATAATGACGGTTATCAAATAAATTTATTCAAGAAAAACTTGAAAATTAATGTCCTGAGATCTTTCCGAAAGAGCACAAGGCATCAAATAGATTCAATTTGGTGTCAGAATGAAGTTTGTTAGCCAGTTTGATGACGCCAACCAAAAGATTTCCCCGTGTCAATTACCCCTGTAAATATGATGCATACAAAATTTACTCAGAGAATTAGACAGAAGTTGAGTCGAGGTTATCTCTCTTGACCGTTTTCTCTAACTGATTTTCTATGTATAAACGACAGATAGATGCTGTTTTGTGATAAGTGTGTTTTAACTCTAAACTCCAACATGGTTCGGATATAAGGAAAACTGTGCTTAAAAGTTTTATTATTAGATCAGGAAATGATCTTCAAATCCTGATTAGCAGTTCTCTGGCAAACTCTGGAAAGTAATTTGTCAATAACTGGTAAATTTGGCTGTGAATACACAAGTCCACAGTTTTTTTGAACGGTTGCTTCACAAAATTTTTTTACTTCGTCAAATTGATTCACAACATCTTCATACAAAATTTTCTGTTATGTGTTAGAAACTTTTGTAAAAGATATATAAAAATATAACAAACATTTTCTATGATAACCTCACAAAAAATACCATTTAAGATAAATAAGCAGCCCAAAACACACATATCCTGAAATAATTTGAAAAAAAATGCCGATATCTGTAAACGGAAACAGATTAAACCGCGAGCTTTTTTCAATATAAAACATTGCAGTCAAAAGATAGTTATTTCCAAAGCTAATTAAAAGGGGCAATGATAACAAAGTTCAAATTAATTCCTACATTTCTATTTCAAGTTTATTTTTGTCTCAATACTTGACAAAAAACTGCACTTTCTTTTTAATACTTCAATTACATTTGACAAGATTTTTTTGGACTGATAATTGAAAGAGCTGCGTGAACTTTCTCAGTTTCACCAAAACACTAATCTTTTCCGTCATTTTTTTAAACCCAAGCAGGACATGAACATCGAATGGAAAATTGTTAGTCTAAATTATGCTTCTAAAACTTAACTAACAAAGTTTGTTGATTTTGAGTTTAAACAGCTGAGGGAAAATATGAAAAAAAATTACCGATAAATTTTTTACAGAGGGATTTTTCAGAAACTACTAATTGCGGATCAGCATTCAAACAACGATTTTTCAGAAATTAGTAATTACTCGTCACTTTTCCTGCAGATTGATTTTTCAAGAATTAATAATTGCTGACCATTTTTCATAGAGCTTATTTTTTCAGATACTAATAACAACTGACCATTTTTTTCATGCAAAGGGAGTTTTCAGATTTTATGGAAACGATTACTCATTCCTCACCAGATCAACGCTGGTGTTCTTTAGTCTGTACTGCCTTATTGTGCAAGCTTTAGAAATTGGTTCTTTAAGCTGGCCATGAAATAATATAAATTTGTTACAGCAGTTTTGTTTATAAGTGATTTTTTAATGATTATATTTTAAATAAAAACTGTCACGTAAAATATGATAAACTTTGTTCATCTTATCTGCATGTGGTTGATCGCTTGAAATAATTGTTCTGTATGTCCAAACAAAAGAGTGTACAAAAAATTTAATAATGTAGTTTAAATAACTGTGCACCATGTAGTTTAATAGATCTGGCACTCTCTGCTCACCTTATTGTTTGTCAAGACTTCTTTGAATTTGGATTAGTGGGTACTTAATCGAACATTAATTGCTTGCTTGTTTGTGGGTTCTTAAAGACGTATCGTGTGGAAATTGCGTACCACAAACTGTAAAATATTGTAGTTTTGGACTAAATAATCTGAGGGAAAAATGTTGTCTCCAAATTTCACAAAAAGACTTAATTGGCTATTTTCTGGAGTTCGGTGACAAAAATTTGGTGCAATTTTCAAAAGTTTTACCTAACAACTTTTCACATATCAAGCCAGTTTTACATGCTTTAACGTATATTTTGTGGAAAACGAAGGTTGAAATGGTCCATTCCAGTTTGATAGGGGTGCCAGTCTGTAATGAAAAAAACTACTTGATATTGATTTTAGGGGAAAATTCCAGAATGTGTGAGGAGTCAAGATATTTTTACTACCGACCTTGTGGCCTGATAATATGTGGCCGGACCAAAATTCAGTATGGCTTTAAGATGCATTTTCACCTTTTTTTCAAAAACATTAAAAAAATGAAACGGTGCAACATTAGATATTCAACTATTTGCAATGATGTCAAAATATCATTCCTTTGAAAAAAATGTAAAACGATAGGTTGGTTTTGAATTATTTGTAAGAAAGGAGTTTGTATTCAGTTAGCTGGGAATTGCAAAAAAGCAAGAAATAGTTGCACATTCATAACTATTACTTTATTTCCTATCTGTAAACACATAAAATGATCCCATTAAATTTGGTCCTCCTAGCTACAGAATTTAGCATCATTAGAAAAAATTTTTGACAAAAAATGCATTTATGTCACTGATAAAGGCTTCGCTCCAAATTTCGATTGGCGGGTCTTGAAAAGCTCCTGTATAATCTTAGTAGCCCATTGAATTGAGCAGCTGAATGATGGTCTAACGCTAAAGATTTTTAAAAATGATTGATTTGTTTCACGTTTTTATGTTATGGTTTTCACTTTTGACGCCTAACACGAATATCTTTCTGTTGGTTTGCTTTTGTCTGAGCGTCAAAATTTTGTTTTCTTTTCCCCCTTCTTTTCCCCTTTACAATTCCATCCGTCTGTCGAAAACCCATAAACAAATGGTTCATTCTTTATCGCAGCTAAATATAATGAAATTGAAGTAGCGTTTATATTTATTAAGAGCGGTGAAGAACAAACAGCACTTAAGGTTCATAAAAGAAAAAAAGCTTCTTATTCTGCTGTTAATAAAAATAGCTTCAAACAATAGGTTGCTAAGCGAAGCGGAAGAAAAATCCATTTAACGTGACTGACCGAAATTGACCGAATTTTGTCAAAGAAGAAGTATAGAAATAGCATCGTGCTTTATGTACCAAAATAAATGAATGAGTTATATTTGGTTTAAAGAACTTAGTGATCTTTAATAACCTCAGTTGACTTAATTGGAGTTTGAATTGCCCTAAGCTAACCAAAACAATACCGACCTAAAATGGACGTTGATTTTTTACCGATAAAGACTGAACAGAGATCTGTTACATTTTGTATAGGCTGAGAGATGTTGGAAACGGGAAGCAACAAACCCCTGAATGGGAGCTCAACAACATTAGTAATAGTAGTAGCAAAAGTAAAGACATTTGCTCAATGACGCACTATATAACAATCAAAACAAAAACTTATAATGACGGTTATCAAATAAATTTATTCAAGAAAAACTTGAAAATTAATGTCCTGAGATCTTTCCGAAAGAGAACAAGGCATCAAATAGATTCAATTTGGTGTGAGAATGAAGTTTGTTAGCCAGTTTGATGACGCCAACCAAAAGATTTCCCCGTGTCAATTACCCTTGTAAATATGATGCATACAAAATTTATTCAGAGAATTAGACAGAAGTTGAGTCGAGGTTATCTCTCTTGACCGTTTTCTCTAACTGATTTTCTATGTATAAACGACAGATAGATGCTGTTTTGTGATAAGTGTGTTTTAACTCTAAACTGCAACATGGTTCGGATATAAGGAAAACTGTGCTTAAAAGTTTTATTATTAGATCAGGAAATGATCTTCAAATCCTGATTAGCAGTTCTCTGGCAAACTCTGGAAAGTAATTTGTCAATAACTGGTAAATTTGGCTGTGAATACACAAGTCCACAGTTTTTTTGAACGGTTGCTTCACAAAATTTTTTTACTTCGTCAAATTGATTCACAACATCTTCATACAAAATTTTCTGTTATGTGTTGGAAACTTTTGTAAAAGATATATAAAAATATAACAAACATTTTCTATGATAACCTCACAAAAAATACCATTTAAGATAAATAAGCAGCCCAAAACACACATATCCTGAAATAATTTGAAAAAAAAAAATGCCGATATCTGTAAACGGAAACAGATTAAACCGCGAGCTTTTTTCAATATAAAACATTGCAGTCAAAAGATAGTTATTTCAAAAGCTAATTAAAAGGGGCAATGATAACAAAGTTCAAATTATTTCCTACATTTCTATTTCAAGTTTATGGTTGTCTCAATACTTGACAAAAAACTGCACTTTCTTTTTAATACTTCAATTACATTTGACAAGATTTTTTTGGACTGATAATTGAAAGAGCTAGTAGAATTTATCCATTGCATCGGCAAAAACATTATGCTAAGTAACGTCAATTTTAAAAAATAGCTTTCTCTATTTATTGTTCCGACTCCAGTGCGAGAGAGGAACCATATACTCAAATGGGTTTTTGAGTCATATGGTTCCTATAATCAGTCACTTTTCGCCAATCAATTTATCGGAGGGGAGGTAGTTGTGTGTGGTGTCATCAAAAATCCCGTCCAGCGACAAATATAGAAGTCAAATGATTTTTTTTATTTTCTTTTTTTCCTGGGAGACATCGAGATTTGAAATTTGGTACATAATAGGCCGATTTGCGTTGTTTTGTTGACATTTTCCTTAATTTTAGCACAAATTAGCGTTAATTTTGATTTAAAAAATTGTAAAAAAAAATCTCAACAATAATGTTACCGGTTTTACCTCTAATGAAAGAAGAGATTTGCTGATTAGTTTGATTCCAGTTTTTTTGCTCAATTTTTGCTTAAATTCTTAATATTCAGATCTTCTCATCAAAAATTTTGCCAAATATGCCTTTAAAGCCCACTTTGTTTAAGTTTGACAGCAATAGGGACCTGAAAACTGCTATCAATATGTTTTTCAAATTCAAAATAGGGTTAATTTTGTTTCACGTTTCTATAGAACCTCCTTTGCCTAAAATTTTCCCCGTTTTTTGCTCATTAACTTCATAACTATCCAAAATGCGCCTTTTATTTCGATGTAATGAAATATTTTTTTTCCGTAACTTTACTTTTAGGAAATTTCTGGAAAAATTAGGAGTTTATTAAGACGGGCAGCTATATCAGCGCCAGTTTTGTTCGCTTCATCGACTCTTTTAATCAAAAACTATTCGGAATCTTTTGCGGCGGGATCTTTTTTTCTCGAAATACTTTTGAGTTTTTTTGTCTTTTATATGTTAATTACTAACTAAATTGAATTCATAATTAGATTCAATTGAAGCGAATCCCTTTTACAAGCAAATGAGCTGTAATGAACAAAACATATGGGCTTCTGAGTATGAGCTCACGGTTATTAAGTCTTCGACAAAACATTTTACAAAACTTGAATTGAACCCTCGTTTTGCTTGAATCTTTTGTTCATATAAGGTTCTGTTTTTAATTTTTTGCTGCAAGAGCTAGTAACAAATATACATTAAATCGGCTAAAAACATTATGCTAGGTAACCTCAAATTAAAAAAAATAGCTTTCTCTGTTTTTTGTTCCGACGCCAATTCAGTGCGAGAGAGGAACTATATACTCAAATGGGTATTTTAATCGGTCACTTTTTGCCGACCAATTTACTTATCGTAGGTACTTGTGTGTGGTGATATTAAAAAACGCGTCCAGCGTTAAATTTTGAATTAAAAGATTTTTCTTTTTTTCCCTTTTTCCGGGAAGATATCGAGATTTAAAAATTTGTGCATTATAGGCTGATGTCCATTGTTTTTGTTTACATTTTTCTTTATTTGGCGTTTAAATCGAAATTTGGCGTTAATATAGATAAAAAATTGTTAAAATCTCAACAATAATGTTACCGGTTCTTCCTTTGATTATAGAAGAGATTATCTGATTAGTTTGATTCCAATTTTTTCGCTAAATTTTTGCTAAAATTTTTAATATTCAGACCATCTCATCAAAAATGTTGCCAAATATGCCGTTTAAGTCCACTTTGTTTAAATTTGTCAGAAATAGAGACATAAAAACTGCTATCAGTATGTTTTTCAACTTCAAAGTAGGGTTCATTTTCTTTCACGTTTCAATAGGATCTCCTTTGCCTAAAATTTTGCCTGTTTTCACTAATTTAACTTGATATCTATCCAAAATGCGTCTCTTATTTTGATATAATGAAATATTTCATTTGTTTAACTTTAATTTTAGGAAATATTTGGAACAATTAAGTGTTTACTAGGACGGGCAGCTATATCAGCGCCAGTTTTGTTCTCTTCGTGGACTCTTATAATCAAAAACACTTCGAATTGTTTTGCAGCGGGATCTTTTTTTTTGAAATACTTTCAAGTTTTTTGTCTTTTATATGTTAATTACTAATTAAATTGAATTCATAATTAGATTCAATTGAAGCGAATCCCTTTTACAAGCAAATGAGCTGCAATGAACAAAACATATGGGTTTTTGAATTTTTTGTCTTTTATATGTTAATTATTAACCAAATTGAATTCACAGTTAGATTCCATTGAAGCGAATTTCTTTTACAAGCAATTGAGTTCCAATGAACGAAAGATATTAGCTTTTGAGTATGAGTATGTACTTTTTTTGTGTTCGTTGTTGTTTTTTGAAGTCGTTGAAAAATTTCTAGATCATGTACGATCTCAATGTCTTCCTTCGGACTTATAAATGAAGCGATTCAATAAATTCATATTATAGCTAATGGTTTCATTCGCTTTTAGATCAATTATTAACAAAAAATAAAAAAATTTCAATCTCTTGATTTTTCTTATTTTGACATGATCTAACTTAGTTTCTATATTGATTGGTACTACCAATTTTTTTTGAGGCAAACATTGTTTGTTTTGGTTGGTTATATCATTCATCCAATGAAGTTAGGGCTTAGAGAATTTGTTTTCATAAGATCTTTAACGAGTTTTCTTTAATGGTCAAAATTTGATGTTCTTTTGTCATTTTCACGTACACCAAAAAGTAAAAATACCTTCAATTGATTAAAAATTTTTGTTGTTTTTAATGTCTCATAGCTTTAATGGCTTCAATTATGTGGTCTCATAAATTGCTTTCTTCAGTTGTGAACTCTGGTCGTTTTCATTGTTTTTTGTAATGTTGTGACCTACTCTTAATGTCTCTTAGTATGAACGGTTTAGTAGACCCGTAAATCAAAAAGGCAGATGAGCGGGGTCGGAACATTATGTGCGAACAAACATTACCGAGCCTCCTTGCATTTGCTATGTTTGGTTTGGTAATGTTTTCTTTAACATCTTGAAAATCTCTAAAATTGGGGAAAATGTTTGTACCTTTAAGTTTTGGCATTAAATTAACCTTTTTTTTAAAAAACGTGCAAAAAATTTCTGTCCAAAGTATTTGTCGAAGGAATCTTGAAATTAACAGAGATAAAACCCACATAATGGTTGTTTTTTGTCCATCTTGTTGGCTATTTTTTCATCTTTAAGGCTAAAAGTACTCATCAAAGAAATCTTGTCATTATAATCTTTTCGGAAAAAAAAATTAAATTTTTCTACTATGTTTTCCTCGATTAAACGAAAGGCCTCTTCTAAAAATTTTTTAAAGGAATGCAGAATAAGTGGGTGCTTCTTCCAGAATTTGAATTAAACATTTCCTGCAATGCAGTATTAATTGCATCCACTTGGAAACCTTAGTTTCCCCGCTTATAATATCTTAATGCGTAGAATTTAAAGACGAGAATCTGAAGAATTGAATCAGAAGCAAGTGATGCCCCATTAGTTTCAAATCCCGTCTGTCTGTGGTTCAGAATTAACTGTCTCCCATTGACTTGCTGTCTAAATTAATCGTTTTTGCAGATGCGATTGAATAAACAAAATTTACGGTCACTTTTGCCTCCTACAATGCTTCATAAAGGTAACAGAAAAGTGCTTCAAAAATGAAACATTTTACATTTTGGACGATCGTTGAAACAGAATAGGTCCCAGTTGAACCCAATACTTATAGGATAAGGCAGAATGAAGAAAAAATTGTTGCGTGCAATATGGCTTGAACTATCGCGAGCTCATACCAAGTACAGTTTACATTCAAGTTCATATTCGATCTCGTCGGCAATATTTGAAAAATTGCAACAGTAATTTTGAACAATAGTTTTCAATATAGTTTCAAAACTTCCAATTTTCCATGTTTTTAAATAAAAATAGACAGATTTTAGGTATACCAAATTTTTGCTGGATTTAGGTCGATCATATCTGACATTTTCTTAATAAATACCAAAAAGATTTTTTGGAGATAATTTCCAAATATCTTTGCTTCATTTTCCTGCGCATACTTAATACAAAATATAGTCTCTACTTATATGAACGAGGTATTCTTTCTTTTTAATTGAAATTTACTGCTTTTAAGTGCCTTCTTTCATTTGCTCGCTCTTAAAAATACAATCAAGTTTTTTTTTACTGTCGGCGACTAAATCTTATCAAAGCTGAAAAGGCTTACGATGCTGAATTTCCTCCTTTTTTCATGCAATTCAAATTAACGACCGCTGAGTTCTTTTAATCAGTGCTCAAGTTAAAATTGCTGGTGCCATTTTGGCTGGCGCTTTTGGTATATATCTTTTTTAATTCGGTCCAAAACTCTCTCTTTCTCTCTGTCTCTTACCAATTGAAAAACCTAATTCATTACAGAGCCTATTTTAAGTCCCTAAAGTTGATGACTTCTTGTTTTTCAATTTTGCGCATTATTTGAACACTCTATTGATCAGCTTTGAGCATTGATTGTATATTTTTCAATAATTTAAGGCAGACATTTATAAAGCAAAGTAACTTCAAAAAGGAAATTTCTTTCACATTTGCGAACGCTCATACGTAACAGTGACATTAAAGTAATACACAGAAAACGAAACTTTCAATCTATTAGTTTTATAGAGTCAGGCAACCAGGTGAAAAAGAAAAAGGAAATTAAATAAAGGGCAAAAATTTCGATGTTTTGAGCAATTACTACTCATAAACTCATAATGTATTCAAATCATAGCCAACTTTCTAGTTATTTATCAAGGTTCTTAAACGTCATTAAGTGTCAGTTGTATGAAACACAAGGTACAATATTCTCTGCGGGAAAACTCTCAGTTATAAGTTTTAATGGCAAATGTGGTGAAAACGGAATTTTTTAAGAACTGCAGATGAAATTTTTGAAGATAGCGTTGAACAAGCAGAAAATTCTGTCATCGTCAGAAAGGTTTCACCTGAAAACCTTATATAAATCACAGTCAAACAAGCTAAAAATTGGACTCGGTTGTGGTCTGGCATCACATAGTTTTATTCGATTTAAACAACACGTTGATCCATTGAATGTACAAGGAGGCTCGGTTATGTGCATACGCACATAATTTTCCCACCCCGCTCATCGACATTCTTGACTTAAATGGCTACCAAATGATGAAGAGATATGAAACTTTCAAAAACATACAAATCGTTCAATAAACAACCAATGAAATACGATAACGCCACGCTAGAGAGCCGATGAAAATTGCTTATAATAAGACTACTAGAAAGGACCATTACAAAAGTCAAGCAACAAACATAATGCACGACCAACTCGATGTCTATAATAACAAAAAGCATAACACAATCAAACTCGCATAAGATGAAAATTAAAACAAAACAATTTCTCTATACTTCATTAGAAAATATATGGGACCTGTCCTCAATGTGATTAGTCTACAGGTCGAGCAAATACGTGCGTAGCTCAAAGAAAACAGTTAATTTCACAGTTATTAATGTTATTAGATATCAACAATGCTCATTACAATTAAAATTTTTATTTTTATCTACATAGGAAGCAATTGAGACATGGAATTATCCCATGTTCGATTATGCAGAATTTCAACGCCAATGGGATCATCGATTGTTGTAATTTAAAAAGAAACCAAAAATCTTTTGGAAAGTACAAATATACAAAAATCTAACATTTTTTGAATTCTCGTAGTAACAGTAGTAACAATGCTGAGAAACAAATGTTTGAAGCTAAAACGTTATAAAGACAAAAATATCGCTCACTGGAAACGGGTTAAGACCTGTGTTTAAAGAGATTGAATTACAAATTGATCGAAGAACTTTTTTTAAAAAAACGAAGATCAAAAACCCAAGTTTATATTAGAAAACAAAAACTTTTTAAAAAGACATAACATACTTAGGATTACAACAAAAAGCGATGGATCAAGTTTCAACACCCCAGGAATCCTATTTGGTCTGTTAATAATGAGACTTAGTCCCAGGCCCCCCAAAAACAAATACCTAAAGAAGCAAAAATGTCAAACAATGTTTTTTACATGACACTGTTCAAGGCACTATAATTCAAAAATTTTTTCTCTAAGAAGTGTTAATCGTCATTTTTCCTTCATCTTAACATCAACAAGTCTTCCTTATAAAAGCACTATTTAGACATGACAACAAAAAGAAATCCAAAATTTGAACAATATAGAAATCTCGAAAACTTTTTATGAAACTAAATGGTCGAAGCAATCAGACAAAACTTATAACCAAGCGCAAAGAAGTTTGAATCATTGAAAATAATTGAGGCTTCTAATGAGTGAGATTAAGCTTCATGTTGACAAAAATAAAAGCAAACAGGAGACAAATGGAAACAAATTGCATTTTAATTTAGTTTGAAAGTCAACAAAACAAACAGCTGTAAACTGAAATCCCTAAACAGGTTGAGTTATACGTCCCGGGGAAGCAATCTATCGTTATGAGGTATATGTCGTACAACAACGAAAAGAAGGACAACAACAGGCAAAATGAAAAACCACCAATTTTTTTAAATAACTGTGTCTCAGCCCAAAAAGCATAAACTATAAAAAAAAATGAACATATCAAGATACGCTTCTTTCCAAAGTTGTGCTTTTTCCCTTCAATGCTTTTTGTCAACTGGTTATGTCAATAATAAGATAATGCGACAAGGAAACAAAATGAAATCAAAAAATATGCAATTAAGGTCAAAAATAAAAGAAAAAATTAAAACGCGTAGTACCAAAATAAGGAAACCATTAGTTGAATATAAAACTGTTACCGACATTGATTTATAACTCAAAGGAAATCAGTTTTTGCCTATATTCACCGATATTATCTCAAAACAAATATATTCAAAGGCATAGCACACGTTAGATAACAACTAAAAAATGTCTAGATTCTTATATACCTTCTTAAAGCTAACTGGATCTTTGATGGGGGACACTAAGTCATTGGGCTGCAAAAATTATAACAAATGAAAGCAAAACGCAAGAAGCCTATAAAATTTTTACAAAAAGAATTTCTCAGAGCCATAAAACCATGAGCTTAACTATGAAACCATAATATAATCTCGTTGGGTCACGTTTATTGTATATAGTGTCTGCAATTAATTGAGCCCTGATTTGAAATTTTTGTCCGTAATTTACATAGAAAGCACTTACATAGCGGAAATATTTTAAAAAAAATAGGTCGCACCGCATTAAATTCTTGTAAAATTTATTGTGGGAATCCATGGTGAGATAGAGATCAGCCCAGATATTGCTGCGCGTCTAACAAAACATTCAATTGTTGAAAGTTGACAAATAGATGAATTCTTTGCAAAATTTTTCAGTTTGCCAAAAATAAATTTTGCGTTTTGTATAATTAGGGAGTTTAAATTTGCAACAAAATGACAAAACTCTAATTCCAGGGACTCTTAAAGCCAGCAGGAGTACAACTAGCCTCTTTTGAGCTTAAGAAGAATATGGCCTCAGGTGACTACTTCCACCAAATTTAAAGCAAGTGTGCTAAAAAAGCCGTTTTTTTCAACGAAAAAAGTCTGAACTTTGAAAAAAATTAGCAGAATTTCTGTCCAAAAAACTCATATTGAACAATTCAGCAACCTCCTCTATCTTTAGAGATAAAATCAATATTACTACACTTTACAATTTTAACCTATTTTTGCAAAATGGACAAAAGTTTGCTCAAAATTGGCGAAGTTTTGGTCAAAAATGTGAATAAAAACAGCTGCATTACGACTAGTATTCACAAAACTTTAAACCCCTATAACTCCCTATAAAAGCAAAATTTGAAAAAATCTTTTTAATTCCATATTTTACGCTGGACGGGCTTTCTAATGATACCACTCACAACTTTTTACGATTAGTATATCCATCGGCCAAAATTGTCTGAGCAAAAAAAACTCATTTGAGTATATAGTTTCTCCTCTCAAGATGGGTCGCAACAAAAATTTTATTTTTCTCAAAGGTTGGCACAAAATTTTGAATATCAAAATTGCCAATTCTTAAACAAAATTTTCAGCAATATTTCTATGTTTTTGCAAATGTATTGGTTTGTGCTGTATTAGTGATAATAAATTTAACAAAATAGCTCTTACTGCGCTAAAAATTATTACTGTATATTTGGCAAAATGCGAGGAGAGCGAAATTGAGTAAATTTTTCCGAATGTAAATAAAAAAATTGCAGCCTATGTTTGTACGACAACACTTTCACGAATATGAGCGAATGAACGATTTTATCAGATATTTTATTAAAATATTTTATTGAAATCCATGTCGAGGGTAAATGAAACTCTGGCTGGCGATTATTAAATTTCACTCATTTGATGCCTAACGTGTATAATTTTAAAAAAATAGTTTTTCTGTATGTAAAATTTTTGCGTGTAAAAGTTTGCAGTTAAAATACAAATTCTCATGAGAAGAATCAAATCTTTAGTCATAATTTCAGCCTATCTTCACTTATGGATTTCTTCCGGATTTTTGTGAAAATAATCAATTGAAGTTCGGCGGGATTTTTGAAATTTGGTGGGATTTTTGGAACTGACAAATATTTGTATGCTGAGATGAAGTTGGATAATGGCATTGCTATGTCAGTTTTGTTTTTGGATGACTCGTTAATAAAAATAAAAATTTTATTGGCTCAGAAGTTCTTTTCTATTTCTTTTTTCTGCAGAGAGCTTATCCATACAATTGTTGGCTAATGTGGAAAATTCTGTGAAAAGTTCCAGCAGGCAAAATTTTTCCTTTAGCTCTGATTAAATAATCAATTCTAGTTGATTACTTACATTGTGAACATCAGTTACATAAAACTACTACATATGCTTACACAATTAGGTTCAAAAGGAAACATCAGCACAAATTTTACAAAAAATTATGAGAAAACCTTGCCAAATATATAAAGAAGAGCACACTTAGAACCGTCTACAACATGGTTTTCAAGTTAATTTTAATGAAGGAAGAATGAAAGGAAAAGCATAATCCTTGAATCTCTCTATATAGAAGAAATTTAGATGGTCATTTCCTGAGCTAAATATTTTTTTCACCTTCAATCAGGGCCATTTTTGTAAACTTCATGTCATTCGCTAATGTTCCTGCAAGTTGTAGTTTTATCAACCCTGACAATCGAAAGTTAGTCAGCTGTCCTAAATATTACCGTTATAGCTGAAAATTGTCAAAATTGCGACGCCAAATGAAAAGATGGCTTGTTTATAATAACTCTAAAATCAAAATAGTTGAATAAAATAAATAATCAATCCCTCATCTGGAAAAAGAGGTTACTATTTTCAGGGAAAGATTGAACTCGGTTTTTAATATCTTTCGTTTTCATTATAGGGCGCAAATGGAACCACAGAACCAGTTTTTTTTTATGTTTTTTAGTATATGTAACCTTTAACAAATGGAAATACGGATTTAATTCACAAGTTGAGACCTAATTCGGTTACTCTCAACATGAAATATTTGATTGCAATTATTACTTTTTTTGCCCGAAATTTTGTCCCGCATTCCGATTCGTTTGATGCGCCTGCATCATCGGCTAACAATGTATATACCATACTCATTGAAGATGCTGTTAATGAGATGCAAGTTAGTAAACTAACGATGAAGGCGAAGTATATGTGCATAAAAGCAACAAAAAGTTCGCGGACGAGATCTGTATGTCATTTGTACAATTCTTATATGCATTTATTCAGCACTGTATGATTACAAGAATTGGTAAGATTTTTTGCCGGCCATTTGATAACCTGGCTTGAGAAGGAGGTTAATGTATGACAGACGAAATTTTAAAACAAATCCTTGGAGCATTGTAAATGGCTGAAGGCGAGGTTCTGTGTAACAGAAAGATTTCAATCCATGGTGGATGTTTCTTGTGTTGCTGTCAGTAAACTCAGATTAGCTTTGGAATCAAAGAGTGGACCTTTTATACCTCTTTATGTGACGTCTTTATTTTTCCAATTTATCAAGAGATTATAAGATTTATAGCGAGGAGTGAAGATTTTAAAATTGTATGATCTGTATTTTGTTTTACAGGGCACTAATCAACCATATGCCTAATGCAGAGAGCCCACGTCAATTTTTTGTTGATTCTGCAACCAAACGGGATTCGTTTTAACGTTTTAATGTCATTGAACTTGAATTTTTTATGTACGTGATCCCAAACATCGAAAACTATTTTTTTGAAGATGAAGATGAAATTTATGATGATGAAGCGCAAAATTTTTTCAAAGAAACTGAGATCGATTTTTTGCAGGAAATCAGATCTAGATAGATTTTTAGGAGCTCAGAACGCCTTGAAAACTTTTTCAAGGTAAAATCAAAACCAGGTAAGAATACATATCTTTTCCATTGTCAAAAATTTGACCGTTATGTGATTGCATGAAATCACGTCCAGGCGAATGTATCAGCAAAATTGTCGTATATTTAACACGCGTTTTAATAATAAGCGGAGTAACCTATATTTTGAGTGGGGTAAACAGTATGGCGCCGTGATGAAGTGCGTCAAAACAAGGCTACTTTTTGCCGTTTTGAGTTCATAAAATCTTTGCGTGAAGGATTTGAGATGCAAACCAATTGCGTTTTCTTTTTGACAATGAAGTTTTTGTGTCCTGATATCTTACCGGAGATGAAAGCGAATGAAATCCTGAATGAAATCCTGAATGATTTTTGGAACTGTGTGAAACGGTCGAAGTCATTGAGGCACCTGACTAATTTTAATTGAACCAAAAGGTACAGTTTAATTAATTAGTGATACTCTTGACTAGCCGGAAAACCAAAAACGATGCTATCGCAGGGGACAACATTCTCTGGCAGAATCGTAGAGGTTCCTGAAAAATTGTCGCCCGAAAAATAATGGTGGTTATTAAGAGCCTTTTGCTTTCACATCAGCCAATAAAAATGGAGGTGACAAGTTGGAAAAGAACGTAGGTCAGCTAACAGGTTCGATTGATCCCCGATTTATGATAAGGAATCAAACAAGATAAAATTTTTGATCTAAAATGATTTGATTCATAACTCCTTACCAAGTCCTCTAACTTCACAGTATATTTTAAACTAGTTCAAAAAGCGTTTGTAAGAAATCCTGACCCTTTGTTTTCCTTTTTGGCTGTTTTTTACAGTTCAAAGAATTTGAATTGTATTGGTGCGCTGTGTTTTTTTTTTAAGATGTGTTCACACATTTTTCAATGACACTGATCTTTCAAAACGGGATAAACAGGTAAAGCCCAGCGGGCATTAAGTTTCATTAGAGGCCCAAAGTGGGCTTTAGTAGTCCTTCAAGTGCTTATAGTGGTGAAGCTGCTTGGATGGCCCTACTTTAAGGTTTAAAGGTCATTTTTAGGAGTTTTTGGGCTCAAAATGGTGCAATTTTTGATGTTTTTTGTGTTTTTTCGATTTTTTGTTTGATTAGTCTTAGATTAAAGTTTTTAAAAGTTGATGAAGGCCTTTTGCGAGACAGAATTGTTTGTTATGACCCTTTTATGAGCTATATGCTTTGGTACTACAAATTCAAACACGCAAAATTATACTAATTTTTGCAATTTTTTTCAGGTTTTTTGAAAATTTTTGCCAATTTTAGAGTTTTTTAGCCCTAGTTGTCAAGAAGCCTGCTCTAGAGTTTGATAAAGGGTCTGACGACGATAGATTACTGCTTAGATTCTAGTGGTAATGGAATGGTTTTCAACATTTTGCCATCATGAATTTTAGCATTTTTTGACAAAACTTGCAATTTTTTTCATATTTTTTTGAAATTTATTGTCATTATTCAAGTTGTTTGAATTCCAGGGGCCATCAAACCTCATCAGTTCCTCACCTCACCAAATGATAAGTTACTGAAAAAATTTTAAGTTGCCATTGAAAAGGTTTCAACTTTTGAATATCGCAAGTTTAGCAATTTTTTCTGACAAAATTCGCATTTTTTCAGGTTTTTGAAAAGTTTCATTTTTTTTTTCAGTTTTCCATTTTCAGGGACCAGGTAATCTCCTCCGAGGTTTGTTAATAGGGCACTGCATAGTTTCTAGTAACAGTGAAATGGTTTTTAGTGCCTCACGATTTTTAGCATTTTTTTGATAAAATCTTCAATTTTTTTAAGGTTTCCTGAAGCGTTCGTCAGTTTTTGATATTCGTCGATTCTCAAGTCCGAGAAAATATATTCCACGTTCTTTTGAATTTACTGCATGGTTTTTAGTTTCAATTGATTTGTTTTCAACAATTTAGCTTTTCGAATTTTAGATTATTTTTGACAAAATTTGCAATTTGACAAAACATTTGTATTTTATTTAATTTTTCCTGCCTCAGTAGCCAGGCAATCTCATCCAGGGTTTGATAGTATGTTATTAAACAGTTGCTAGGGGGCAATTGAATGGCTTTCAACATTTTAATAGAACGAATTTCTATTTTTTGAAGTTTGAAATGTTTTTACAAATTATTGGCTATCTATCTATGAGCCAATGAGTTTTTAAAGCTTGCAATTGGTTTACTGGATAGCCTCTAGAGACACCGAATTGATTCTGAAGATATTTCTATCGCAACATTTTCAGCAACATTTTCCTTATGATTTGCAATTGATTTCTTAAAATTTTTTGTTCATCTTCGATTTAATCGATCTTCAAGGGCCAATGAATATTTTTCAGGTCTTAAAATTGGTTTTGAACTAGTTTTTGACATAGGTATTTTTAAAGGGAAAAAGTTTGCCTTAGGCTCAAAAGCTTCAAGAGTTTTAGCAATCAGTATATTTTTGTTTAGTTTCGATTCTTTTTGTTTCTTAATTTTTTGATGATTTTGTTTGTGTTCTGGCTGGCATCGTTCAATTGATCTGCTGGTCAGGTAGAGTACGTCTGAGTTTTTCATTCAATTCTTTGAATTATTTTTTAGAACTTGTCCTGCTATGTTTTTTTTATTTATTTTGATGTTTATGTCAGTGGATTGTAAAACTAGTGTTGAAGTGTTTCAATTGAAAATTCACTCAATGAAAGTTGTCATTGGATTGTTTCTGAATTTTATTAAACGAATTGTGTGAACTAATTGTTGGTTTCGAAAACAGTAAGTTTTATTTTTCGATCCAAGTACAAAAGTTATCAAGCTATTTTTAATTTAGGTCAACGGTATCACGAAAAACTCATTGAAGAAATTCTGTACGCCGTTATAAAGGCTTATTTCGCTGCTTGAAGGGCAGGCTCTTTGCATGGTGGAGCATTAGAGTAGATGTGAAAATGAATTTTTAAATTGAACTTCCCTAATAGAAGAGAAGTGTTTCGAATCTAATTTTAGATATAATAATGAAAACCTGATCGCTGATTGTGTAAATTATATTTTATGCATTTTGGTGTTTGGATAATTAGTTTTTTCATCGTGAACTATTTTAAAGGGGGGACTTATAGAAACGTTAGGCTGGTCTTATAAAAAAAGTCTGGCGCTCAGAGACAGAAGAAAATCTATTGTGTAGGAGAGAGGGGGGAAACAGTGACAAATGTTTTCTGCCGTCATTGTTGTGCAAGCCATCACTGATGCCCAAGTTTATGGTAACAAATAACCATAATAGTCAACGTGTTGATTGGACCGAAATGAAAGAAAGCTTATTTTGCGGTTAATAACGGAAATAGCCGCTGCAATACTAATGGTGATTTGAGAAGACAGTTAGCGTTTTTACAAGTACCCATATCACAGCTCAGAAGAACAATTAAATCTTCTAATTGGTTCTCAATAATTTCTAAGTTTGAGAAAAACGTTTTCGGCTAATTGAGGGCTTTTTATGAAGAACTCATGGAAAGTAGTTGCGTTATTCGGAATTACGAATAACAAAATTTATCCTTATTTTGTCACTGTTTGTCACTGGAGTTAATCAATTTCTTTAGCATGAAAAAAGCATTACTAAAATTTTTAAATAATTTTGACGAACATTGTCTATTTTCACTGTTGTCCGAGAAAAGCCCGAGAAGCCAAATTTACAAAATGTACTTTCGGCAAAATAATGAGGGCGAAATTGAAATGAATTGCCCGAGTGTGGTTACTGGTGTGAACGTTATCGTTGTCAACCCTAGTTCAAATCTGATGCCAAATTTGCAAACATTTGCAAATTTTTGCTCAATAATGCCAAATTTGTAAAAAAAAATTGCAAATTATCTCTTCACAAGATCAAATTTGGAAAAGGTTGCAAATTAATGTTAAATTTGCAAAAATTTGCAAACGATGGGCCGAGTTCGTTCCAGTCGAGCTCTGCTTAATTTATCAATGTGGGTTATTTCCTTAATAATTTCTGAGAGATTGCTTAATTTAATTGAAAAATGTTCAAAGTACACATTGTAAACGATTTGTGTGGTAAAATCACCCTACAAGGCCGACTACGAACTATAAGAGACACAAACATTTAGACCTGTTTGTAAATATTTGTAAAATTAATGCATTATTTTACAACATTTGCAAATTTGTTTATAGATAATTGCAAATTTGACATTAAGTTAAAACTAGGGAAAGACATCTAATAGTCAGAGTTTTAATTCTTGCTTAATTTTACTTTGTTTCTGAACTTACGATCGTATAGTGTCTACGCCTCTAGCTTTAATTTTCCTTGATCATTTTTTTCATTTAAACTTCTGCGTTATTGAAACTTTAATTTATGAGAGAAGAGATTGTTGTGTGAGACTTTTCAATGGTTCGTTTTGTTAATTTCATTTTTTTGGTGATTCAATTACTTTTCAGTTGCATCAGGACAACGCACAAAATTTCTCCATAGTCGATAACCTACTTTGTGTCAAATGGTAAATGGATTTTAAATTCACTTTCTCAAAACTGATAAAAGAAAGAAATGTCACTTCGATATGTTCTTGAGACTCTTTTCATCTTTTCCTATCAATTTTTCCCAACGTTACTCCCAACGTAAATACCTTTTCCCAACAATATAAGGACCCCTGTACAACCTCCTTCTGAGCAGCAAGGTCGTTCCTTAAATATTCTGTTATAAATTACCATATATCCGTCTTCAAAGTTTTGGAAAAATGTTTTTTACTTACTCGGATTAGCGTACTCATTTTCAATATTTGAGGGTGAATTAACACACTAAGTTTTGAAGATAAAATTAAACTATCATGCGACCCCGCTGAATGTAGATTTGCCCAAAATTGCTTCCCTAGGGGAGGAATTCAATTCCGCAATCACCCAATTTCTGATTACGTGTTCGGGGAGCATAATGGAAAAAGAGAATGGAAAAATCTGTAATTGAAACCTGAGAAATTGATTATCTAGAGTGGAGTTCCAAACTCTTGGTTAATTCAGTTTACAAATTAGCTCTATTGGGAAATTTGCATTTAGGGTAATGCTATCTAACTATCCAAATAGATTGATGGATATTTTCAATGAAGTCTGAAAAATTCATGCTATAAACGCGAACGGAACATGGGCTTGTAAACAATTTTTGAGGCCGAAAGTCAAGTTGAGCTGAAAACTATTTGAAATGAGATAAGAGCTGCAGTCTTCACATAGTGCACATATCTGCTCACTGGCAAACTCGTACAAACTGCGCCTGAAATTGCCATTTCTCAAGTTTTCGCGTAGAAAAAAAACAAAAAATTGTAAATAATTGATTTCAGGTACCTGAAACATTTTTTCAAAGGATTCATCAAAAGTCAGGTTGCGTGCTGTTTTATTCTTTACAGCCAGGCACTTTTAAGTTTTGAGATTTAATATTAGTTTGTGTCAGAATGGTATTTGTTTTTATTAAGCAATCGTACCAAACACAGCAAAATTGGTAAGAAATAAAAAAAACTTTCTAATATTCATAACATAGCAGAGAATATCATAACTAATAAACCGAACTCGATAACCTGAATTTTATGACCGTACCCCAACCCGGATTTGTAATTTGAGAAACCCACTTTGAGCACAATTTGTCATTCTGGTCAATGATAAGATTTGTTAAGGTACTAATAGACGAGAACCGAGAGCATTACGAGCGTCTACGGGTACCAACTTTTTGAGTTGAAACGTACTTACAAATTTTGCGGATGAAAAGGCAATGTCCGATATGGAAATTTCAGTGATTGTTTTACACTTTTAAACTGAAAGTTGAAAAGTGAAATCTACTTTCGCCGCAAAGCACTTTTTGCGAAAGCGCATTCCGAAAAATTGACGTAATTAGATTTTTACTTAATTTGGGACAGCCTATTGTGCTTTCAATGACTGCAAGCAAAAAAATCACTTTTAAAAGGAACCGACTTCGCTTTTAAGTGAATTGGCTCGAATTTAATGCTCTCTTCGCGGAAAGTACTTCCGACAAAATCTTGGTGGTCGGATGATAATTGTCCTAATTAACTTCACTTCACAAAGATCACATTTTTTTCTGAAATGCCCTTAACGCCGAACGTAACTACTAATAACATTTCTTCGGAAGGATTTTTCTTTTTATGTTTTCCAATTGCCATGTTTAACCTACTCACACGTAAATTAAGCACTTTCCACATTGAGCGTCAAGGACGGTGAGAAATGCCAGGCAAATCCTTGGCGACTTTTTTTGTACCGCTAGACTGTTTTTTGTTTCCACTTATTTGTTATTTTCTGTTAAACGGCCTGAAAGGAAAACAATCATATTGCAGTCAAATAGAACTACGAGGAGTCGCTTTCTTTTTTAATCGTTGCTGCCAAATTTTCGAACAATACTTGGGATAAACTGTGCAGCTATATAGACTGCTATAAGGTATGCTGAAATAAAGCCAGGAGAACTGTGTTGATTTTGAATTTTACGGAGAAAAAAATTAAGTTTGTTTTTTGCGCTGTTTGCGTTGTTCCACAAATTTAACTATAGAAAAACTGGACGGAAGATAATTTTTCAGCTGGCAACTAAATGTTCGAGTGGCAAAATTGAAACAAATTTTGTGTCTAAGACTGCGCATGTTTTTGTTATTTGTGGTACGGGTTCCATTTTCTTCAACGTTTTATTAGCGACCAGATCATTTGAGCTACTGAACCATATTTATGCACTAAAAACATACATTGTCAGCTTAGTCTGAACCTAATGCAATAACTTCAATTTTTCATCGAATATTTCTCAAATTTGGGCTGTTTTTTTTGTTTTCAGAACATGGTAAACAGATCTTCAATTTTGAGCCAGCAGTCATGAATAATTGTATTTCATCCCAACCTAACTGCACAGAATTCTAAAAAATATCTTTGAAGCTTTTATCCTAATCTCTTCGTACTTTTTCCTCAATATTCGAAAACTATAGGTTAATTGTTGTTACATATTATAAATAGGGGTTGATGGCGTTAATTGTGAATGGAATTTTAGACTAAAAACTTGACGTCATTATTTTATTAACTCTAGACTGACTTCCAATTAACATTTAACACTTCAAATATTTTACCTATCTTCTTTTACCTTGTTAATCTCTAGAAAACTGTGGAGCCTTATGGCAAAAATTGGAAAGAAATAAGTTCAAGGGCAACAAAAAAGCTGACGAGGCATTGCTTTATTCACCTTTTTAGTGCACTTAATTTCAAAATTTCCCAATCGCAAAAATTGACATCAATTGTACTTAGAATATTGAAATAATGAGCATGTTTTTTTCTGAGTTAGGCAATTCTTTTCTCTTTTGGGATCAACAATCAGAACTTATTTTTATATTGAAGAAACCGTTATTACCTTACATGAGCATAGAGTGTAATATTTGCCAAGGAATAGAGAATAAAGAGGCTCGATAAAGTGGGTTTGCACTCAACCATCCTTTTTCTCAAAATTCAAAAAAATTTCACCCATAATGCCAAGGGGTACTAAATCTTTCAAACTGACATAGGTTTCAGTGACACTTTAATACCTCAACTTCGGGAAGTCTGTATTAGCAACTCTGTAGCAAAATTTTCACCAAAAATTTCCATGGTTTGTTGAAATAATAAGTACAACGGGAAGTAAAGCTTTTGAAAAATACGATTGAAAAATTCAGAAGTCTGACAGTTCTTTCTTGTGACAGATTTACGCAATTAAAATCTCTGTGATTTGTTGGAGAAAATTGAACATAGTGAAACCTCACTCAACAGGCCTCAGCCTTTAAAGTCATCTGATATAAAAAAAGTTTGAGAATATTACTGAAAAAGGGATGCAAAATGCAGTTATGGAAGAACATTTTTGTCAGCAATTTTTTGAAATCAGTGTAGAAACTACAAGTGGGTTCTCAGTTTTAAACAAAAGTGCAACGAAAGTTAAGATGGCCAAGAAACAAAAAAAAGTTTTTACGCGCTGGTAATAAAAGAACGATAAATTGTATATTTTAACAAGAATCTTACAGGTAAACAAAGAAAGTAGCATGGAGATATTGAATTCAATCCACAGAACTTTAGAAGCAAAAGTCATGAATGTGATGATTATAACTAGGGGTCGTTTTTGAATGTCATAAACAAGATTGACTATTTGAACAAATTAAAGAAAAATAGACAAACGTTGATAGAATCATTATCTATTTATATAATTAATAGTGTCTGAGACATAATTACCAAAATCTACATAACAGTTATTTCACAGACAAAAAACATGCGTAATAGAATAAAATCAAAATAAACTATTAATACCCCTAACATAAACTGTGAAAAGAATGAGAGGAGCGGAAACAATATATTTATAGACATTTAAACACATAACTGGTTATTGAAACCCACAAAGTAATTTTTTTTTACTTCGTATAAAAAATTGAATTAAATGTATTTGGAGAGCTTTTTATTTTTGTTACAACTGGGCTACATTTCGAAGTAACATGCATACTCAAATTTAAAAAATCTAAAGATATTCACACTTTGGTTTTCAAATAAAAGCCCTCAAAGTGCAAAATTTAGCCATAGAGAAGAACACTGCTACAAAATTTCAAAAGAACAGTGACAAAACTAGCATAGAGATCGATTAATTCCGAAAAATACAATTTTTCTCTCACCATTTTTTTGAGAAATTAATGTCAAAAACAAAACAATAATTAGCTGCATCAAGAACTTAAATTTTTTGTTTTCATTTTGATTATGAAAGACCCTTTTTTAACACAAATTAAAGACAAAGTTTTTTATTAAACGACAAAGTAAGAGACAAAAAAGTAACCGGGTCGAATTTTTCCGCCCAAAATGATGTAGGAGTGGGGCTGCAATGAGAGGATTTTTTGGGAAAATGCAGCTCAAAACTCTTACGGTTTTTTGGGCTGCATTAGGCTTCCAACGGAGGTAAAATGGTGTAAGAGTGAGGGGGTAAAAAACAGTTTAACACCCACTCTTACATCTTTTTGGTCTGTCAAGGGGGTAAATTGATGTAAGAGTTCGGGGGTGATTTCTCCATTACCCCCGAACTCTTACATCAGTTTACCCCCCTCGGCAGACCAAAAAGAATTAAGAGTGGGGATTAGCTTGCATTTTACACCCTCAGTATTATTCCATTTTGCCCCCGTTAGAAGCCTAATGCAGCCCAAAAGGACGTAAGAGTTTTAAGTTGCAATTTCCTAAAAAATTCTCCCATTGCAGCCCAGATCTTACATCTTTTTACGCTCTCTGAACAAATTACACCCTCACTTTTACGTCACTTTATCCCCTTTGGCAGATCAGCTCTTACATCATGTTACCCCCTCTGAACAAAAAACCCCCTCACTCTTACACCATTTTACCCCCCTTGGCAGCCCAACTCTTACATCATTTTACCCCCTCTGAACAAATTACCCCCTCACTCTTACACCATTTTACCCCCCTTGGCAGCCCAACTCTTACCTCATTTTACCCCCTCTGGACAAATTACCCCCTCACTCTTACACAATTTTACCCCCCCCCCTTGGCAGCCCAATTCTTACATCATTTTATCCCCTCTGAACAAACTACCCCCTCACACTTACACCATTTTACCCCCCTTGGCAACTCAACTCTATCATCATTTGACCCCCTCAATCTTACATTGTTTTAGCCCCCATAATTGACGAATGCAAGTCTTGAACCCACGACTTCTTTACCCTGAGCTGGTGTTCCTTTATCTCCAGAACACCAAAGCTTGTCCAACTCTTGACGATCTATATTTATGAATGAAAGTTGTTAGAATTGCCCCTCTGAAGAAATTACCCCCTCACTCTTACGTCATTTTACCCTCTCAGAACTAATGAATCCCAAACCCTTACATCATTTTAACCCCTTTGGCAGCCCAGCTTATAGCTCATTATACTCCCTCTGAACAAATAACCCCAAACTTTTACAACCACTTTACCCCCGTGGCAGCTAAAATCTTTCCTCATTTTACCCCCTCTGAACAAATTACCCCCTCACTCTTACACAATTTTACCCCCCCCCCTTGGCAGCCCAATTCTTACATCATTTTATCCCCTCTGAACAAACTACCCCCTCACACTTACACTATTTTACCCCCTTGGCAACCCAACTCTTACATCTTTTTACGCTCTCTGAACAATTTACACCCTCACTCTTACGTCACTTTATCCCCTTTGGCAGATCAACTCTTACATCATTTTACCCCCTCTGAACAATTTACCCCCTCACTCTTACACCATTCTACCACCTTTGGCAACTCAACTCTATCATCATTTTACCCCCTCAATCTTACATTGTTTTAGCCCCCATAATTGACGAATGCAAGTCTTGAACCCACGACTTCTTTACCCTGAGCTGGTTTTCCTTTATCTCCAGAACACCAAAGCTTGTCCAACTCTTGACGGTCTATATTTATGAATCAAAGTTGTTAGAATTGCCCCTCTGAAGAAATTACCCCCTCACTCTTACGTCAATTTACCCTCTCAGAACTAATGAACCCCAAACCCTTACATCATTTTAACCCCTTTGGCAGCCCAGCTTATAGCTCATTATACTCCCTCTGAACAAATAACCCCCAACTTTTACAACCACTTTACCCCCGTGGCAGCTAAAATCTTTCCTCATTTTACCCCCTCTGAACAAACTACCCTCTCACTCTTACCCCATTTTACCCCCCCTTGGCAGCTCAACTCTTAATTCATTTTACCAACTCTGAAGAAATTACCCCCTCAATCTTCCACCATCTTACCCCCATTACCAGCCCAGCTCTTACCTAATTTTACCACCGTTGTTGAAAACAAACATCCTCACTCTTACACCAAATTCCACAAAATTCTTTCCACTGCAGCCCATTGCAGCCCACTTTTACATTGCAATTTTAGCGAGGTATTCCAGTGAAGGTATTTCCCGTAAATTCCTCCCATTGCAGCCCACTCTTACATGGTAATTTTAGTCAGGGAGGGAAATTCCTCAAAAGTCCTCCCAGTGCAACCCACTGCAGCTCACTCTTACTTGGCAATTTTAGGCAGGGGTAATTCCTCAAAAGTCCTCCCATTGCAGCCCACATTTTCTTGGCAATTTTAGTCAGGGGGGGGGGGGGGTAATTCCTCAAAAGTTTTCCTATTGCAGCCCACTCTTACATGGCAATTTTAGCCGGGGGTAATTCCTCAAAAGTCCTCCCATTGCAGCCCATTGCAGCCCACTCTTACGTTACAAATTTAGTCAGGGGTAATTCCTCAAAAGTCTTCCCCTTGCAGCCCATTGCAGCGCACTCTTTCATGTCAATTTTAGTCAGGGGGCGGAGGGGTGATTCCTCAAAAGGCCTCCTATTGCAGCAAATTGCAGTCCACTCCTACATGGCAATTTTAGTCAGGGGGTAATTCCGCAAAAGTCCTATTGCAGCCAACTCTTACATGGCAATTTTAGCCTGGGGTAATTCCTCAAAAGTCCTCCCATTGCAGCCCATTGCAGCCCACTCTTACGTTACAAATTTAGTCAGGGGTAATTCCTCAAAAGTCGTCCCCTTGCAGCCCATTGCAGCGCACTCTTTCATGTCAATTTTAGTCAGGGGGCGGAGGGGTGATTCCTCAAAAGTCTTCCCATTGCAGCCCACTCCTAGGTAGCAATTTTAGTCAGAAGTGGTAATTCCTCAAAAGTCCTCCCATTGCAGCCCACTCTTACATGGCAATTTTAGTCTGGGGGGTAATTCCTCAAAAATCCTCCCATTGCAGCCCAACTCTTACATGATTTTACCCCCTCTGAACAAAATACCCTCACACTCTTACATCAATTACCCCCATAGACAAATTTTCCCCCCACTCTTACAACAAAATGGGAGGCTTTTAGGGAGGACATTCGACCCGCGTAAATATAAAAGACAAAGTAACAGACAACGAACCAAAAATTTACAACAGACTAGACAAAAGATAATAAAAGTTATTTTATACCAGCCAAAGCAAGTCATTATTGCCAAGATCAAAACGTTTTTTGATAAGGAGTTTATAAGGCAGACAACATTAGACTGTCAATCGGCAATTCCAAAGGAAAATATTTTTGAACTGCAGCAACGGTCAATGAAATGAAGAATATTCTGGATGAAAGTTTATCTATTTCAATAAAGATTCATGCGCCTCTGAAAAATTGCTTTATGCGGAACGATTATTCCAAACCCTAACAGGCAGCAAGATTGTCAGCCTAAAAAGTCGCTTTATAAATTCATGTGAGCCAAGTCTGGACAAGGAAACTTATGAATAGAAAAAGGAGTTCCAGAAGAACTTGTATTGATATCAAATGTATAAAGAACATCTTCCGCGGTGAAATAACTGAATAAAAAACTGCTCACTTTCTAATTTTTAAATTCAGCAAGCTAGTCGGTTTCATCCATAAGAAAAAACACGCTCCATTTGTTAGCATGCCTCCTTCTCACAGTTTTCTGTTCAGCTTTTAACAACATTTGAGCGCCAAAGTGATCTTCTTGGTCTTAGTGTAAACAAACCCCTGTGTTCTTCCACAAGACCTGCCTGGGCTGTTCGGGATGCTCCTCATCAATTAGCAAAACCTCTCTGCTTCCATTTTAATCAAAATATTCGACAAATATTCACTTCCCGACATCTCACAAAAATTGATGTCATTCCACTCTACAAAAGCGGTGACATAGATGATCCGATTATTTGAATTTCCTATATCTTTTAGGTCAACTTTACCAAAAATTTTTTAGAAACAACTTTTCAAACCTTGAGGCTCTTGTTTATTTTGCCGAAATAGTAAAGCAAAATTTTGACAAAGTTTTGGCCATTGCTTTATTTGATTTGTCTAGAGCCTTTGACTCATTGAACCTTGACATCTCAATCAACAAATTGACAGACATAGGCTTCGACTTCAAAGCATCAGATCAGAAAGAGGCGCAATTATGAGAGGAAGAGGGAAACTTCCTCTCATTATTGCGCTGATTTCTGATCTGATGCTCCTCATTTTTAATACGAGCATTTTTGATCATGGGTTTTATGGTTCAGATTTTTGTAATAATATTCTATCAATTTTTCTACATTTTTGCAATCTTCGAAAGTTCTGCTAGTCTTCAAACAAGAAACTCAACTGTGCAATTAAGAGGTAAACAAGAAGGCTCGTTAATGTGCGTTCGGACATGATGTTCCGACCCGAGCTCATCTACATTTTTGACTTAATTGTCAACCCAATGAAGAGATAACAAAAATAGATGTTTGAGTTTTGAAAAAAATTTAAAACCTAACTACTAATTGAATTGAATAATGCCATGCTTCATTACAGCGTTCACGAGATCTGCCATTAAAAAGACTACGAGGAAAACAACGAACAACAAAATAAGCAAAAACAAAAAATTCACGGCAGAAACCCAATATCTAAATTTAAAAGCACCTAGTAACAACGTCAAAATGCAATCAAATAAAACCTCAACTACACAAATTTAGTTTTTCCTAACTATACAGCAGATGGATGTTTTCCCTAATGTGACTAGGTAACAAGTCGACAAAGAGAAAAAAATGATGTTAAAATCAAAAATCAATCAACTTTTTTTAAACCAAATGATTTCGGAAGTCTAAAAAGACCTCTAGCTTATAACGAAATAAGTCTTGAGAAATTTACTAAAAAGTCAATATGAAGCCAATGGGACCTGTCTTTGGTTAAAATAAGCCATAGGAACGGACTATAGACCCGGAAAATCTCAAAAAGTTACGAACAATTTGCAAAAACACGAATTATTGAAGCCATTAAATTTAAAGACAAAGTTTTTTATTAAACGACAAAGTAAGAGACAAAAAAGTAAAATTAAAGACAAAGTTTTTTATTAAACGACAAAGTAAGAGACAAAAAAGTAACCGGGTCGAATTTTTCCGCCCAAAATGATGTAGGAGTGGGGCTGCAATGAGAGGATTTTTTGGGAAAATGCAGCTCAAAACTCTTACGGCTTTTTGGGCTTCCTACGGGGGTAAAATGGTGTAAGAGTGAGGGGGTAAAAAACAGTTTAACACCCACTCTTACATCTTTTTGGTCTGTCAAGGGGGTAAATTGATGTAAGAGTTCGGGGGTGATTTCTCCATTACCCCCGAACTCTTACATCAGTTTACCCCCCTCGGCAGACCAAAAAGAAACAAGAGTGGGGATTAGCTTGCATTTTACACCCTCAGTATTATTCCATTTTGCCCCCGTTAGAAGCCTAATGCAGCCCAAAAGGACGTAAGAGTTTTAAGTTGCAATTTCCTAAAAAATTCTCCCATTGCAGCCCAGATCTTACATCTTTTTACGCTCTCTGAACAAATTACACCCTCACTTTTACGTCACTTTATCCCCTTTGGCAGATCAGCTCTTACATCATGTTACCCCCTCTGAACAAAAAACCCCCTCACTCTTACACCATTTTACCCCCCTTGGCAGCCCAACTCTTACATCATTTTACCCCCTCTGAACAAATTACCCCCTCACTCTTACACCATTTTACCCCCCTTGGCAGCCCAACTCTTACCTCATTTTACCCCCTCTGGACAAATTACCCCCTCACTCTTACACAATTTTACCCCCCCCCCCCCTTGGCAGCCCAATTCTTACATCATTTTATCCCCTCTGAACAAATTACCCCCTCACACTTACACCATTTTACCCCCCTTGGCAACTCAACTCTATCATCATTTTACCCCCTCAATCTTACATTGTTTTAGCCCTCATAATTGACGAATGCAAGTCTTGAACCCACGACTTCTTTACCCTGAGCTGGTGTTCCTTTATCTCCAGAACACCAAAGCTTGTCCAACTCTTGACGGTCTATATTTATGAATGAAAGTTGTTAGAATTGCCCCTCTGAAGAAATTACCCCCTCACTCTTACGTCATTTTACCCTCTCAGAACTAATGAATCCCAAACCCTTACATCATTTTAACCCCTTTGGCAGCCCAGCTTATAGCTCATTATACTCCCTCTGAACAAATAACCCCAAACTTTTACAACCACTTTACCCCCGTGGCAGCTAAAATCTTTCCTCATTTTACCCCCTCTGAACAAATTACCCCCTCACTCTTACACAATTTTACCCCCCCCCCCCTTGGCAGCCCAATTCTTACATCATTTTATCCCCTCTGAACAAACTACCCCCTCACACTTACACTATTTTACCCCCCTTGGCAACCCAACTCTTACATCTTTTTACGCTCTCTGAACAATTTACACCCTCACTCTTACGTCACTTCATCCCCTTTGGCAGATCAACTCTTACATCATTTTACCCCCTCTGAACAATTTACCCCCTCACTCTTACACCATTCTACCACCCTTGGCAACTCAACTCTATCATCATTTTACCCCCTCAATCTTACATTGTTTTAGCCCCCATAATTGACGAATGCAAGTCTTGAACCCACGACTTCTTTACCCTGAGCTGGTTTTCCTTTATCTCCAGAACACCAAAGCTTGTCCAACTCTTGAAGGTCTATATTTATGAATCAAAGTTGTTAGAATTGACCCTCTGAAGAAATTACCCCCTCACTCTTACGTCAATTTACCCTCTCAGAACTAATGAACCCCTAACCCTTACATCATTTTAACCCCTTTGGCAGCCCAGCTTATAGCTCATTATACTCCCTCTGAACAAATAATCCCCAACTTTTACAACCACTTTACCCCCGTGGCAGCTAAAATCTTTCCTCATTTTACCCCCTCTGAACAAACTACCCTCTCACTCTTACCCCATTTTACCCCCCTTGGCAGCTCAACTCTTAATTCATTTTACCAACTCTGAAGAAATTACGCCCTCAATCTTCCACCATCTTACCCCCAGTACCAGCCCAGCTCTTACCTAATTTTACCACCGTTGAAAACAAACATCCTCACTCTTACACCAAATTCCACAAAATTCTTTCCACTGCAGCCCATTGCAGCCCACTTTTACATTGCAATTTTAGCGAGGTATTCCAGTGAAGGTATTTCCCGTAAATTCCTCCCATTGCAGCCCACTCTTACATGGTAATTTTAGTCAGGGAGGGAAATTCCTCAAAAGTCCTCCCAGTGCAACCCACTGCAGCTCACTCTTACTTGGCAATTTTAGGCAGGGGTAATTCCTCAAAAGTCCTCCCATTGCAGCCCACATTTTCTTGGCAATTTTAGTCAGGGGGGGGGGGGTAATTCCTCAAAAGTTTTCCCATTGCAGCCCACTCTTACATGGTAATTTTAGTCAGGGAGGGAAATTCCTCAAAAGTCCTCCCATTGCAGCCCATTGCAGCCCACTCTTACGTTACAAATTTAGTCAGGGGTAATTCCTCAAAAGTCTTCCCCTTGCAGCCCATTGCAGCGCACTCTTTCATGTCAATTTTAGTCAGGGGGCGGAGGGGTGATTCCTCAAAAGGCCTCCTATTGCAGCAAATTGCAGTCCATTCCTACATGGCAATTTTAGTCAGGGGGTAATTCCGCAAAAGTCCTATTGCAGCCCACTCTTACATGGCAATTTTAGCCGGGGGTAATTCCTCAAAAGTCCTCCCATTGCAGCCCATTGCAGCCCACTCTTACGTTACAAATTTAGTCAGGGGTAATTCCTCAAAAGTCTTCCCTTGCAGCCCATTGCAGCGCACTCTTTCATGTCAATTTTAGTCAGGGGGCGGAGGGGTGATTCCTCAAAAGTCTTCCCATTGCAGCCCACTCCTAGGTAGCAATTTTTGTCAGAAGTGGTAATTCCTCAAAAGTCCTCCCATTGCAGCCCACTCTTACATGGCAGTTTTAGTCTGGGGGGTAATTCCTCAAAAATCCTCCCATTGCAGCCCAACTCTTACATGATTTTACCCCCTCTGAACAAAATACCCTCACACTCTTACATCAATTACCCCCATAGACAAATTTTCCCCCCACTCTTACAACAAAATGGGAGGCTTTTAGGGAGGACATTCGACCCGGGTAAATATAAAAGACAAAGTAACAGACAACGAACCAAAAATTTACAACAGACTAGACAAAAGATAATAAAAGTTATTTTATACCAGCCAAAGCAAGTCATTATTGCCAAGATCAAAACGTTTTTTGATAAGGAGTTTATAAGGCAGACAACTTTAGACCGTCAACCGGCAATTCCAAAGGAAAATATTTTTGAACTGCAGCAACGGTCAATGAAATGAAGAATATTCTGGATGAAAGTTTATCTATTTCAATAAAGATTCATGCGCCTCTGAAAAATTGCTTTATGCGGAACGATTATTCCAAACCCTAACAGGCAGCAAGATTGTCAGCCTAAAAAGTCGCTTTATAAATTCATGTGAGCCAAGTCTGGACAAGGAAACTTATGAATAGAAAAAGGAGTTCCAGAAGAACTTGTATTGATATCAAATGTATAAAGAACATCTTCGGCGGTGAAATAACTGAATAAAAAACTGCTCACTTTCTAATTTTTAAATTCAGCAAGCTAGTCGGTTTCATCCATAAGAAAAAACACGCTCCATTTGTTCACAGTTTTCTGTTCAGCTTTTAACAACATTTGAGCGCCAAAGTGATCTTCTTGGTCTTAGTGTAAACAAACCCCTGTGTTCTTCCACAAGACCTGCCTGGGCTGTTCGGGATGCTCCTCATCAATTAGCAAAACCTCTCTGCTTCCATTTTAATCAAAATATTCGACAAATATTCACTTCCCGACATCTCACAAAAATTGATGTCATTCCACTCTACAAAAGCGGTGACATAGATGATCCGATTATTTACATTTCCTATACCTTTTAGGTCAACTTTACCAAAAATTTTTTAGAAACAACTTTTCAAACCTTGAGGCTCTTGTTTATTTTGCCGAAATATTAAAGCAAAATTTTGACAAAGTTTTGGCCATTGCTTTATTTGATTTGTCTAGAGCCTTTGACTCATTGAACCTTGACATCTCAATCAACAAATTGACAGACATAGGCTTCGACTTCAAAGCATCAGATCAGAAAGAGGCGCAATTATGAGAGGAAGAGGGAAACTTCCTCTCATTATTGCGCTGATTTCTGATCTGATGCTCCTCATTTTTAATACGAGCATTTTTGATCATGGGTTTTATGGTTCAGATTTTTGTAATAATATTCTATCAATTTTTCTACATTTTTGCAATCTTCGAAAGTTCTGCTAGTCTTCAAACAAGAAACTCAACTGTGCAATTAAGAGGTAAACAAGAAGGCTCGTTAATGTGCGTTCGGACATGATGTTCCGACCCGAGCTCATCTACATTTTTGACTTAATTGTCAACCCAATGAAGAGATAACAAAAATAGATGTTTGAGTTTTGAAAAAAATTTAAAACCTAACTACTAATTGAATTGAATAATGCCATGCCTCATTACAGCGTTTACGAGATCTGCCATTAAAAAGACTACGAGAAAAAACAACGAACAACAAAATAAGCAAAAACAAAAAATTCACGGCAGAAACCCAATATCTAAATTTAAAAGCACCTAGTAACAACGTCAAAATGCAATCAAATAAAACCTCAACTACACAAATTTAGTTTTTCCTAACTATACAGCAGATGGATGTTTTCCCTAATGTGACTAGGTAACAAGTCGACAAAGAGAAAAAAAATGATGTTAAAATCAAAAATCAATCAACTTTTTTTAAACCAAATGATTTCGGAAGTCTAAAAAGACCTCTAGCTTATAACGAAATAAGTCTTGAGAAATTTACTAAAAAGTCAATATGAAGCCAATGGGACCTGTCTTTGGTTAAAATAAGCCATAGGAACGGACTATAGACCCGGAAAATCTCAAAAAGTTACGAACAATTTGCAAAAACACGAATTATTGAAGCCATTAAATTTCATTGGCTATTATCTGAAAACTATGTATTTTCATTTCAGTTTTTATTTATACTAGTTCAGCTAAAAATATACTGAAAGAATAAACAAGTTCATTTGGGTCACATTTGAAAATCATTGGGATCTGTTTTTGCCTGAATGTGCTACAAGAAGAGAAAAAGAAACACAAATACACCACTCACAAAACTTTTATTTAAACGCATATTGCCCATCAAGCAAAACATCAGTTACAGCATTATATCAGTAGACATGCTAATTTTTAAATTTCAAAGAATTGTATGGGACCTCTCAATGACGAGAATAAGTTACATGTTGACGAAAAGAACAAAAACTGAAAAATCTTTGAAAACATATAATATCATGAACTTTTAAACTATTCGCTATAAACTGACTGCTTCGGGTAATATCATTCATTTAATCGTCAATTACAAGTTTATGAGTCCGGTCAGATTTTTGCGGCTACCTAAAGAAAAAAAAAGGCAAAAACAGCAAATTCCATAAAAAATTAAGCGAGAAAAGTGTCGAAGCCATTAGAAAATGAGTTTTTTAATAAAAACTTTTCTGTTTTCATGATTTTTTGACAGCAATGAGATTGTTTTGTTGTTAGAAAATGACTTGAAAAGCAACAAATATAAACAAGTATATTAAAACCACGAAGTTTTTGAGAAAACCCCTAGTATCAAAGCCATTAAATTCAATAACTTTCAAAGGAATTAAATTAAACGCTAAATTCTGCCCCGATGGGAGAGCAATGATATCTTCCATTTATAATTTATCAATAACTCATCACAATAAGTCGTATGGCAATCAAAAATACATTAAAACCACAAAACTTTTGAGATAACCGGTAGTATCAGCTCCATAAAAATCAATAGCTTTCAACGGAAGCCATTAAATACGCTAAATTATGCCTCGATTTGACGTCAAGGATGTTTGTCAATCAAAAGTCATCAATAAGACTTTAAAACGTGTCAGTGACTATGAAAACAACAAATACGGGCAAAATCCAGAAATTCGGTGGAAAAGTGCGAGAAGAAAGTGTCTAAGCCATTTAAACCGTAAGCTTTTCTCTGAAAAGTTTTTCCTACGATCCATTGAAAGTCTCCTCTGAGCCAAAGGGAACTATCAATACTAGGACAATTTAATAAGATTTGAAAAGAAACCAAAATTACGAAAAAAAAATATCTTGATAAAAATTTTTGAAAAATTATGAAAACTCGTGCATCGAAGTCAAAAAAACAAATAGTTAGAGGATAAAATTGCTAACTAGATAAGTTTTTGTTGAAATAGGAAGAAAAAGGGTTGTTTCATTACGGAGGCTGTTTTACAGTTCACGAAAATAAGTTTAAGATTGATTAATGTTCAAAAAAATTTAAAAAATATTTTTTGAAGACTTAAGTCATTAATTTCAATAGCGTTCAACGGAAGTCAATAAATACAATCAGTTATGTCACGATGTAAGAAAAAGGATGTTTTTCATGCATAGTTAATCAATAGGACATCACAATGTGTCATGGTTATGAAAAAAAATAACAATTACAGTCAAAGCCCAAAAATTCTGTAGAAAAATGCGAGAAAAACGTGTCGAGGCCAATTAAAGCTTTATTTTTTCTCTGAAAACTTTAGCTATGATCGGTTGAGCTTCCTCTCTAAGTCATTGGGAGCCACTAATTTTAGGAAAACAGGATAAGATTTTAAAATGATCCAATAATACGAAATGTCCAAAAATTATTTTAAAAAAAAATTTGAAATCTTGTGGCATTGATTTCATGTAACCAATAACTTAAAGATAAAACCGCTAACGAGATTATTTTGGATTGCAGTAAGAAGGAGGGGGTCCTGTTATTACTGAGCCTGAATTACAGCTCACAAAAAAAAGTTTGTGATTGGTTAATATTAAAAAATTTCGAAAATTTATTTTAAAAGTCTTAATTAATAGCATTAGCTGTCCACTCAAAGCACCAGATAGGTTCCATTAATGCTCATTACCATACATATTGTACTTTTAGTCAACGCCTTTATGCCTGAGGATTCCAAATAATTAGTAAAAACTCAAAAAGAAGATCAAAATTTCATTTAAAATTACGAAAACTAAAATACGAATCCAAAAAAAAATGAGCGATTCCTTGGAAACAAATTTTTTGGTCATTGGACTTCATTTTATTGTAAATGAGGTTTGTCATTAACGGAACTTCGATATGAAAACTGGCTAGTCTCTGGGCCACTTGAAAAAACAAAAAAAAATTGCAAAAATTTCTAAAAAAAGAGCTCTCAAATAGAATTCGGTTTTTTTTTATTGTAAACTTCCCTATGAGACCATAACTATGGTTTTTTTTATCGCCCTTCGTCTATTAGCAACACAAAATTGATTTATTTTTTGGCTTGAAATGTAATTTTGAATTAAAATTTTCATAGAAAAATGTTAGTTTGAACAAAAATTACGGTGAAAGTGAACAAAAGTGAACCAAACATCCCTTGTTCACATGAAACTTTTAACCTCGATAACTCCTCGAAAAAAAACGAAGTTTAAAAAAATCTTTTTTATTCGAATTCTACGCTGGATGAGCTTTTTAATGATACCACTCTAATTTCTCTACGATGAATATATCGATCGGCCAAAATTGACTGAAGAAAAAAAACCATTTGAGTATATAGTTCCTCCTCGCACAAGTGGGGTCGGAACAACTAGGTAGGTTTTCAAGTTTAAGTAGGCATTTTATTGCTCAAGTGTGGAAGGTTTGAGAGGGCAGTGATAGAGACACAGTTCACTGAAACGGAACTTGATACATCTTGCGATGTCATACAAGATCATGATAATTCTTGCAAAGCATGAAACATCTTGCCGAGATCTTGATAGGCAAAATTTTCTTGGATCATCTTGGTAAGATCTTGACAAGATTTTTATCGAGAAATGACAAGAAATTTTTCTTGGCAAATTTTCTTGGCAAAATTTTCGAATCAATTTTCCGGTTCAAAATTGGGGCAAATTGGATCAGCACAAGTGTTAGACTCTCATTTTGTAATTACTTGTTAAAGAGTTAGAGAAAGAACCAGACAGATAGTTAGGCAAGTGGGTTTCTTTGCAGACTTCATTGATAGACTTCAATGCGTCTGATTAAATGCATTATTGTTCTTGGCGACTTCATGTTCGTGTTGTTTTGTTTTCTGTTGTTTTGTTTATAGAATAAGAATACCAGCAATTCGCTCAACGGATGTGCAATCACGCAAATTAGACGGATAACTTTTTGTTCAACAACGAAGCACGAGCTTTTGAATTATTGTAATATTTGCGATTAACATTTCAAATGTGTGTGGCTTATTTCTCTTCTGTAGATGCTAATGTACTATTTTGTAATGAAGACTTGAATTTTTGGGAAGATAATTGTGAATAACTTTTAGGGGGTTTCTTTATCACAACACCTTTGACTCTATAGTTCTGTTGATATAGTACTGTTTTAAATAAGCGTGCTTTTAGCATTGTGTTGAAAAGCATATATACTTAGAAGATAATGGTTTTTCTATGTTTCCGCTGTTCAACTAATTGCGCTCGTTTCCAGAATCTGAATGTCAATTGCAAAACTAGAATTAATTTGGCCGAGAAGTATGGTGTGTGATTGACACGCCAATGATCGTTAGTTCAATCCCCTGCCTCCGTGAAGCTGTCTGTGTGAGGATGAGCTCTTACTTAACCATAGCTCCAGGTTGACCATAACGTGACAAATGTTGGCTGCAATGATGGTACCACGTGAACGTTTCGCACGCTAAAAAAGTGGCCATAGTCACCAAAAAAGAGCATTCATGCCCACCAAATGAACAATCTGAGATGTGGGGAATAATAGAAAAATGACAGCTGAGAACAGGTTACTGTTAATACAGACTGAAAGCCTAATGCTGCTCCGCTGCGATTAAGCGGAAACAAATTTATTTTATTTATTATTATTATTTACCAATGTTTAACGCAGTAAATGAATAAAATCTTAAGGGAGTGCAACTTGCAGCCTTGAAATTGATCATCAAACCACTGCTTTTAATTTTCGCCCGTTGTGAGATTCTTGTCATAAATTATTAGGAAAAAAAGTTGGCTCTTATAATTAGAAGATTATCTGTCTTGCTTGAAATTTATAACAAAAAAAGTAAACATTACTTGAAGGAGCGAACATCATAATACTTCGAGCAAAAGTTTTATTAATGGTAGCTTTAGGATAGTGCGGCTTGCTTTAGAATATTAAATGCCTGCATCCACTGCTGCGCGGAAGAAAAACATTGTTTATTTTTTATAAAAAATAAACTTCCACAATTTTTATATTAATGCTGCTGCATGTGCTGTACTAATTTCATCCCACTATCAATTTTGAATTCACGATGTTAACACCAAACACCACCAAACGGAGACAGGCAAACAACAGCACATACACACACACGCACATCACAAACACAAACTTACTTACATACAAATACGCACACAACCGCACGCACACACATACACACTCTCACACACGCACGCCCCCAAAATTTTGGAATCATATTTGAGAAGAACTCTTATGAGGTAAAGAATTTTTCTTTACCACCATAACTTTGTCTCAAGAAATGATTTAGTCCTGTTGAAAATAAACTTGCTTTTATCATTTTGTGTTGAAAAGGATTTTCACTGTTCAGATAATTGCGCTCTTTTCACGAAATGAATGTCAAATGAAACAGCAGAATTAATTTACCGATGTTTAGCATAGTAAACCATTAAAAACTTGAGACAGTGCAACTTAAAGCCTTAGAAATGATAATAAAAATCGCTCGCTTAAATTTTGGTAAATTGTGGGATCCCTGTCATTAATTATCTTAAGAAGATCTGACTTTTTTGAGAAGATAAGCGTTCTTACTTCAAAATACTGCAGCAAACGTAAACGTTACTTGAAGGAGTAGACCTTATAATATCTCGAGCAAAGTTGTAATTATTGGTAGCTTTAAATTGGATTTATTTGAGTTTTAAGGAAAAATCAGCGTGCTTTAGTATTCAATTTGCGTGAATGAACTGCTGTTCGGAAAGCTATTTTATGAAAACTAAATATTAGCTCAATGCTTCTAGAGATGGTGCACTAATTTCATCTCAATATCAGTTTCCAGTTTGTGATGTTAGCACTTTTCACCACTGGACGGAGACAGGCAAACGCCAACACAGACCCACACACACACAAACACAAGCATTCACACACACACCACACACACATACGCACACTCACATTGTTACATACTCACGCACATACACACATACGCACATACACGCAAAATTTTGGAAACAAAACTGGGAAGAACTGCAATGGAGTAAAATTTTTGTTCCTTATCGCCATATCTTGTCTAAAGAGTTGATTTAGCCCTGTTTTAAATAAAATCATATTAAATAAATAAATCATATATACACTTAAAGGTAGTGGTATTTCGAAGATTTCTGCTGTTCAGCTAATTGCGCATCAGTGTGCTTTTGTAGATTAAATGCCTTCAACAATTGCTTTTCCGAAAAAAAAACAACGAAGATTAATAGACTGAGACAAGTGAACGCCAGCACACATGCACACACACAGAGTGAAATACACATGCGCGCGCGCCCTCACACCATCATAGAGCAACTTTTTTTACCAATACAGACTAAAGAGGAGAAAAAAAAGATATCTCTTTGGATTTTTATTTTCATTCTTCACTTTGGTGAAAGAAAACCCACAATAAAAGATTAGACAGCAGTCTAAATATTTAGCGAAAGAAAAATCTCCTTGAAACTTTTTTTAAAGTGTTTTAAAGCCAGTTTGATCATGCGCTGTTTTGGCTATATGCTATATAAAATTGTGGTTTTTAGTAGATCAAAGTTTTGATAAATTGACAGATTTTTTCAATTTAGTCTTTAAATATTCAAGTATGCTAATAAGGAATTCAAACGAACATAAACCTAAATTTTTTCCTCATTATATTGATTATTTGATAATCTGCTTCTTCTCGAAAAGAAAACACAAGTAGACCTGGTATCCTGTGTTGCAAAATTTGAGTTAAACCAGCCACAAATGGCTCACAGAAAATTCCAGAATACTTTTTTAGTTCTCTTTTTTTGTCATTATTTTACCTTCGGGGTGCCCAGTTTTCTGATAAAAAACAAATCATGCAGTTGTTTAATATTTGTATTTTTGCACAATGAAGTTCAGAATTACTTTAAAGCATTTTCTTTTTTGGTGTTTTTCGAGGTATTAATCAATTTTTAGCAATAGGCGAACAATTGACCCTCACCTCACATAAAAAATTGTTGTGGTGCTACAGTCAATAAAAAAACCATTCTACAGTTTAGTGCTTTTTGATTTATCTGATACAATCCAATTTTGGAATTTTAATAGTATTTGTTGATATAGTGAATCAACCAATCGACTTAGTTTTTCTCCGTTCATCAGAAATTTTGCGATATACTAGATAGTGATATCTGTAACTCAGGGCTTGCTTTCAATACAATATCGCAGTATCCACACGAAAGTTTACCTCCCTTCGTTGGTTGTTAACTTTTTTCATATACATTTTCTCCTCGCAGGGTTGAAAGTTTGCACTGGTTTTGTTGTTATTAATGGTGAATATTCGCTTTTTGGACTGCGACTTTCATGTTATTAGTTTTTTTTCAAAAGGCCAAAAAATGATTCATTAAATTTTTTGTGCCTATTTCGACTTTTTGGTCCGGTTGTTTATGCCCAATCATTGTTTTATGAAGATTACCAAAAAATTGCGGAAGCAGACGAGACGTGTCAACGAAAGACAAATAACGGGTTGCAACAAAGCGATAAAAAAGAAGAAGATCTGCATCATTTAGAGAACATCTCATAATCTCAAAATGAAAAACTTTCAGTTATCTCAAATTTGGGACAGGATGTAATTGTGCAACATACAAAAAAACTCGTAACCTCAGTGCTAATTGTTTTTCGAGCTGTTGAATTCGTATATGTAGAAATAGGTAATCAAACAAACAAACTGTCTCAACTTGTGAGAGATGTTAACTACCACTAAAAGGCAGTGATTTTGAACTAGTAGAATCCTTATTTCCCAGTCTGCGAGAATACAATCCGCTGGCTGGAAATGAAAGCCTATCAGCAGAGGATTATCCGCAGATAACAACACGGTCAATTGCGCGATGTTGCTAAACGCTTAGCGATTAGCGATATTACTGGAGCAGTGAGTGCTAACACTAGATTTTTTTTTTGAATCAGTAATACTTTCATTTTTTTTGCTATTTTAGATAGTCAATAAATTAATTAGATACTTGTTTTTCGGAATAACAAGTCGTAATTAATGGTAGCTTTAAAATGCATTTATTTGATTTCAACGGAAGCATCAGCGTGCTTTAGTATATAATTTGATTGCATGAACTACTGTTCGGAAAGCTATTCTGTAAAAACTAGACTTCAGACAATTTTAGTTTAATGCTCCGGAGATGATGCACTAATTTCATCTCAATATCAGTTTTCAGTTTGTGATGTTAGCACTTTTCACCACTGGACGGAGACAGCCAAACGCCAACACAAACACACACACAAACACAAGCATTCACACACACACGCACACACATAGATACATATTCATGCATATACACATATACGCACTCGCACACACACACAGGCAAAATTGGGAAAAACTGCAATGGGATAAAAATTTTGTTTCTAATCGCCATATCTTGTCTCAGGAGTTGATTTAGTCCTGTTTTAAATAAATTCGCTTTTAACATTGTGCTGAAAATCATATATATATATATATATATATATATATATATATATATATATATATATATTTATATATATATATATATATATATATATATATATACTTAAAGATAATAGTATTTTGAAGTTTTCTGGAGTTCAGCTAATTGCGTTCTTTTGCACGAATTTGAAAGTGAAACGAAACACAAGAATTGTTTTACGATTGCTTTATGGAGAAAACTAATGAAAGCTTGAAGAAGATCAATGTCCAGCCTTTGAAATGATAATGAAACAACACTGCCTTTGATTTTGGTCTTCTCTGAGATTCCTGTCATTAATATCTAACATAATTCACATGTTTGCTCTGAGTGGCCAGCTGTGCAAAAGAAAAAGTGCCTGCAACTTTGCCCATTATTACTATACAGTTTTTCAGTGGCCCAGATTTTAAAAGTTTCCTTCTTGAACCAGAAGAATCAAATAGACACAACATAGGAAGGAAGTTAAGTTGATCCAGTTTCTGGAATTTTTATTGTGAATACGGATTTCAGTCCAAATGCCATATTGAAATATTTTGAAGAAAAATTATGCTAGTTGATAATTGACTTTTTGTGAAGATAAACGGTCTGACTTTAATTACTAAAGCAGAAGTAAACATTACTTGAATATGCAAACTTTAGAATAATTGGAGCAAAAGTTATATTAATCATAGCTTAAGATTACTTTTATTTGATTTTTTAGGAAGCATCAGCGTACTTTTTTAGATGAAATGCCCGCAACAACTGCTGGTTAAATTTGTGGTTTCTAAGTAGATCAAAGTTTTAATAAATTGACAGATTTTTCAATGTAGTCATTAGAAATTCAAGCATGCTAATAAGGAATTCAGACAAACATAAAACTAGCAAAAATTTTTCCTCATTATATTGATATTTTGATAGTCTGCTTCTTCTCGAAAAGAAGACACAATAGGCCTGGTATCCTCTTTGTTGCAAAATTTGGGTTAACAACAGCCACAAATGGTTCACAAAAAATTGCAGAATACTTTTTAAGTTCTCTTTTTTTGTCAATATTTTATTTTCGGGGTGCCCAATTTTCTGATATAAAACAAAATCATGCAGTTGTTTAATATTTGTGTTATTTCACAATGAAGTTCAGAATTACTTTAAAGCATTTTCTTTTTTGGTGTTTTTCGAGGTATTAATCAATTTTTGGCAATAGGCAAACAATTGACCCTCACCTCACATAAAAAACTGTTGTGATGCTACACTCAAGGAAAAAGCATTGTAGTTTAGTGCTTTTTGAAATATCTGATGCAATCCTGTTTTGGTATTTTCTTAGTATTTGTCGATATAGTGAATCAACCAATCGATTTAGGTTTTCTCCTTGCATCAGTAAATTTGCGCTATAGTGATTAATTTTGTGATTAAATTAATAAAATACTTGTTTTTCAGAATTTTATCACGTCATCCACTCTAAATTTGTACTCTAAAATATGGTGCACAGAGCATCAATTAATTCACACTTTATGTTTCTACGACTCTCTTCCTTCCATTGATGGGAATCAGTTTTCCTTTCCTTTCTTTCTCTGGCAGGAATATTGGCATTGTTTTTGTTGATATCAATTTCGAACTGCGTTGTTTCATTTATCAATTAGATGCATTGCTTGATTGTTCAAAATGCCAAAAGAGGGTTGATGTTATAGTTTTTGCCTAATATATTTTTGAAAATATTGCCGAAGCAGGATACAATTGACTGGCTTGCACCTGTGCTTTCGGATGTCGACAACAGAAATCTAAGATTTAGTCTGTAATCGGAATATCTAGATAATTTTATGGAATATAATAACTGTGCTGGTTTAATTTCGTTTCATATACTTCGTACTAAGAATATCCCATTAGTCAATTCTACAAATTTTTCTGAGCTGCATTTTGCGTTTGCTTAGAGGTAAAAAAATATTTAACCGAACTTTTTTTTAAAGTATTTTCAAATTTTTTTTGTGTACATTTTCAAGCAATGTTCTGAAACCAGATTTTTGGTGTTTTTGGTCGGAGATTTTAGTAATTATTGTTATTTTTTTAAATTTTGAGATTGCATTTTAAGGATTTAAAGGAAATCACTAAAATTTTCTCTGCTTGCGATTTGGTTTTGTATAGTAAGTCATAAAACAAAAATGTGAATCAACAGAAACTAGCAGTCAGCTAAAAAATAGTATGCTAAAACATAGTACGCTTGCTCATAGGATAAATGCTTGTCTTATAAATTCAGAGCTTTTTGTCAAGCAATGCATTTGAAAATGGGCCTTCAATTTTGCTTGACGACTGTTTTGTTTTTTAAAGTCAATGAACTAGTGAATTATCTTCCGGTTTGGCTGTTTGCTCTGAGTGGCCAGCTGTGCAAAAGAAAAAGTGCCTGCAACTTTGCCCATTATTACTATACAGTTTTTCAGTGGCCCAGATTTTGAAAGTTTTCTTCTTGAACCAGAAGAATCAAATAGACACAACATAGGAAGGAAGGTAAGTTGATCCAGTTTCTGGAATTTTTATTTTGAATACGGATTTCAGTCCAAACGCCATATTGAAATATTTTGCAGAAAAATTATGCTAGTTGATAATTGACTTTTTGTGAAGATAAACGGTCTGACTTTAATTACTAAAGCAGAAGTAAACATTACTTGAATATGCAAACTTTAGAATAATTGGAGCGAAAGTTATATTAATCATAGCCTAAGATTACTTTTGTTTGATTTTTTAGGAAGCAATAGCGTGCTTTTTTAGAGGAATTGCCCGCAACTGTTTTTTAAATTTGTGTTTTCTAAGTAGATCAAAGTTTTATTAAATTGACAGATTTTTCAAGGTAGTCTTTAAAAATTCAAGCATGCTAATAGGGAATTCTGACGAACATCAAAACTAGCAAAAATTTTTCCTCATTATATTGATTTTTTGATAGTCTACTTCTTCTCGAAAAAAAAACACAAGTAGGCCTGGTATCCTGTGTTGCAAAATTTGGGTTAACAACAGCCACAAATGGCTCACAAAAAATTCCAGAATACTTTTTAAGTTCTCTTTTTTTGTCAATATTTTACCTTCGGGGCGCCCAGTTTTCTGATATAAAACAAATCATGCAGTTGTTTAATATTTGTGTTATTTCACAATGAAGTTCAGAATTACTTTAAAGCATTTTCTTTTTTGGTGTTTTTCGAGGTATTAATCAATTTTTGGCAATAGGCGAACAATTGACCCTCACCTCACATAAAAAACTGTTGTGATGCTACACTCAAGGAAAAACCATTGTAGTTTAGTGCTTTTTGAAATATCTGATGCAATCCTGTTTTGGTATTTTCTTAGTATTTGTCGATATAGTGAATCAACCAATCGATTTAGGTTTTCTCCTTGCATCAGTAAATTTGCGCTATAGTGATTAATTTTGTGATTAAATTAATAAAATACTTGTTTTTCAGAATTTTATCACGTCATCCACTCTAAATTTGTACTCTAAAATATGGTGCACAGAGCATCAATTAATTCACACTTTATGTTTCTACGACTCTCTTCCTTCCATTGATGGGAATCAGTTTTCCTTTCCTTTCTTTCTCTGGCAGGAATATTGGCATTGTTTTTGTTGATATCAATTTCGAACTGCGTTGTTTCATTTATCAATTAGATGCATTGCTTGATTGTTCAAAATGCCAAAAGAGGGTTGATGTTATAGTTTTTGCCTAATATATTTTTGAAAATATTGCCGAAGCAGGATACAATTCACTAGCTTGCACCTGTGCTTTCGGATGTCGACAACAGAAATCTAAGATTTTGTCTGTAATAGGAATATCTAGATAATTTTATGGAATATATTAACTGGGTTAGTTTAATTTCGTTTCATATGCTTCGTACTAAGAATGTCCCATTAGTCAATTCTAAATTTTTTCTGAGCTGCCTTTTGCGTTTGGTTACAGGTAAAAAATATTTAACCGATCTTTTTTTCAAGTATTTTCAATTTTTTTTGTACATTTTCAAGCAATGTTCTGACACTTGATTTTTGGTGTTTTTGGTAGGAGATTTTAGTAATTATTGTTATTTTTTTTAATTTTGAGATTGGATTTTGTGGATTTGAAGGAAATCACTAAAATTTTCTCTGCTTGCGATTTGGTTTTGTAAAGTAAGTCGTAAAACAAAAATGTGAATCAACAGAAACTAGCAGTCAGCAAAAAAACAGTATGCTAAAACATAGTACGCTTGCTCATAGGATAAATGCTTGTCTTATAAATTCAGAGCTTTTTGTGGTGCAATGGAATTGAAAATGGGCCTTCAATTTTGCTTGACGACTGTTTTGTTTTTTAATGTCAATGAACTAGTGAATTTTCTTCCGGTTTGGCTGTTTGCTCTGAGTGGCCAGCTGTGCAAAAGAAAAAGTGCCTGCAACTTTGCCCATTATTACTATACAGTTTTTCAGTGGCCCAGATTTTAAAAGTTTCCTTCTTGAACCAGAAGAATCAAATATACACAACATAGGAAGGAAGTTAAGTTGATCCAATTTCTGGAATTTTTATTTTGAATACGGATTTCAGTCCAAACGCCATATTGAAATATTTTGTAGAAAAATTATGCTAGTTGATAAAAATTATTTTCAATTTCCTTGAAAATTGCGTAACTCTTATAAAAGTCCATCTATAGTAATATAAAAATCGTATCAACAAACACTATATAAGATTCCGCCAAAAATACCTTTTGCGCAGAAGTATTTTATTGAGCCTCCCTTTAGGCTCACTTCAACTTTATTCCAATTATTTTGACACTAATTCTCATCCCTTTGCAGAGAAAACAACAAATTTCGGCCTACAAAGTTGTACTCTCCAGTTTCAATTGGACATTTAAATTTAAACACAGAATTTCGTTTTAAATTCAGCCGAGTAGACTGTCAACAAATTTACCGTTGACCTTCCCACTCACATGTATATTAAAAAAAAACAAGACAACAAGAGACACAGAAACACACAATTGTATAAGCAGATAAACATAGGAAAGGAGACGCAAAAACGCAAAATAGTTAAACTAACAAAAAACATCTAGATTCGGGTCAGTATCGTGCTTTTCACTAAAACCAGTAATCTGCGTTAATCAAAAGGGTTCTTCAAATGGTGGTGGGTTATTTATTAGAATTCATTTTATTGGCGAGAGGTCTTTTATGAAAGGTGATTTTCGTAATAGCGGTTTTTGTTTTTTTTTTTAGATTTTGGCTACAAACTGAACTTATTTTTCTATCATATTACGATTTTAGCTCCTATATGTTTACGATACTCAGAAGTTGAAATTCTGCCTTAAGAGACTTCGCAAATCTGCATAGAAAAATTTCCGTGAACCACAGAACGCTTGTTAGAGCTTTCTTATTAACGGCATTTTCTATAGATAAAAAGTTTCCTCGATCAACTGTGGTTAGATTCAGCCTTGTTGGCTCCTAAAAGTTTTATGATGTACTTCAAAGAATAACACCTACGAGCTTATACATAGTCTGCCGGTCTCGCTAATTGATAAATATTCTGCAGTGTTAAGGGAAACTAGCCTGAAGTAGAGCAGCAATGCCATTTACGTAAATATTTTTTTTTCTAAATTTTGTTTTCCCGGCACATAAATTAAGGGAACCTTTGGAATAATCAGAGAAAATAAAATCTACTACCTGACATTTGCCAGCTTCGGTTACCAAATATCAATCCAAAAGAATCATTAAACCATCTGAAACCAAAAAAAATGCTAAGCACAAAAACTGGGACAGCAAAAGAAGCGGTAATTAAAGTTCATCGTTGCAATATTGAGAAGTTTTCAGCAGACTAGTTATAAATTAATAGTAATATACACTAGTTAACATGTCAGCAGCACTATTCTGTTGAGTGTACTTATTCATTATATTTGTGTACATCAATCGTCGTTCTCTTTTTCACCCTGATTCTTTTTACCCTCTCCTGCCAGCCTGGTCTTTCATTTCACTATTTAACCCAGTTTTTTTCTTTAAACCTTTTCCCAGATCCGACGCATTCCTAACTTTTGGGCATTATTCTAAAAATCTTGCAAAAAAAAACCATGCCTATGCCTCAATTCAGATGTTAATTTTATCAATGGTATAAAAAACTAATACCAAGTGAAAGGATAGACGTATAAATTAATCAAGGTTAAATGATAGGGTGACGTGGAATTGCCTAACCTTTGAAACCAAATGCGTGGAGGGGCTATTCTAGTAGAAAGTACGCTAGTGTTCGCTACACGGGCTCCTCAATTTCTTGGGTCACTCGTTCCCGCTCTACACTCCTTGGCAAGCATCTTGATGCCTTCTTAAGTGCTCACGTAGTTGTTTGATGTGACTTATCACGTATCGCGACTTTGGTTGTCACCTCACTTGCAGTTGGTAGAACAGCCGCTGATTGTCATGCCACACCTCTGGCGTCTTGAACGTCTCCTGAAGCACCATACTTCTGGTGTATGCTCCTCCTGATGACTTTCCGCCACCTTGCTCTGATCCCTAGTCACACCGGTTGACACCTGCTGACAAACTCCCCTGTAGTGCTTACTAACAATCACCCACCTCGGTCTCGTCTCCTGCTCTTTGGCATCTCTCACTCAGCACTCTCTTGTGTGCCCAGAACGCTCACGCTGTCTCTTCAGCTACCCGCTTCTTCTCTGATCAGCATCGAAGCTTACCCAATTGCTAATTCTCAATCTCGGCCTTCTGGCTACAACAAAAAAAACAAATCCGATTCTTCTTTTCTGATGTGATTTCCTCTCTCGTCCACAATACATTGTCCAGCTCACACCAAAAGTCCGTCTTGTTCATCTGGTCGCTGCTATAAGGAAAACACAGGGATAGAAGGTTGAATTTCTCAAGTTGGATACCGGGCTTCTGGCATCCTTCGCCAAAACATGTTCTTTTATATTCATTTTTCAGCCTGTTACATTCATAGGGGCAGGTACATACCTAAAGCCAATCAAATTCTAGCAACCTAGAACGTTGTATTATTTGCATTTAACATTTTACGTGGTTTTTTAAATGCATATTGTACAGTTTGGATTTCTTCTCAAATATTAATCAAGCGTTTTGATTCTAAATTAATTCCAGTTAAAACTGCTCAACTAAGTCGCTTCAATATGGAAATTTGCTTCAATTTATGATTCTACGTAAATGTGTTTGGACAGAAGAGGGAGTATTTTTAAATTACAAAAATTGTTCACTTTCACGGTTCATTGATTTTTCACGCTCCAAAATTTTGGAGTTTGAGAGATGATAGTTAATTTTGCAAAAAATGAGCTTTTACTGCATAATTGGTTTAAAAAGCAGCACCATTGCCATTGTCTGAATTGCCAACTAAGCAAATTTTATTGATGAACAACTTTACTTGTTGTATCAATGCTTTAAAATGAATTAGTCTAATGCCAGTTCACCCCTTGTATTAAAAATTTGCTTTCATTAATCCGTAAGAGCAAATAAAAGCTGCTTTTACCCTAATTTGGGTTCATTTTCTCAAGAAGTGACAAAACTTGCTATTAAAATGTATGCTGAAAAATTATATTTTGCAAACTTTCCAATTTGAGATGGTAATGTTATACATGAGATCATATTGTACCAGTGAAGAAAAAAATTAATCTTTCGTTGCTTCCATATAGGCCAAATCTTTGTGAGTGTCAGTAACCCTCATATCATCAGGTTGCTATCTAGCGCACCGTGTTTTTTGAGGAATGAATATATAAATTGATTTGCTTTTTTGCAGATATACCGATAATTACAAATCGAATTCTTGATCTTTTTTGTCAAACCCCACAATTTGATTTTTCCCGACGTAAGGCTACTGTTTCTTTAATTCTCAAGTTCCTGATAGGAAATTTGTTTGCACTTGAATATTTCATTTTTCCTCTTAAAATTTTATTTCTGCAAAAATTTCCTTTTTTGCACAGAACTCATAAAAAAGCAACAGAAAAGAGAAGTTTAGGTCTACACGCATTGCAAGAGCGGAGCATGGGACTAAGCAGCTCAACAAAAGTAATATCAAGTAGCTTCATATCTTGAGTTGAATGTGACAATTGCGTTTACTATCACTTGTTTGTATGCTTGATACAAAATTCCATGTCATAGAATGTTGTTGGATCTCATAATCAATCATGTAAACTTTTTGTATCTCAAAGCTTACGATAGTAAATTTTTTCCAAAGAGCAATTTCACTTTTGTAGCTTAAAATTAGAACCTTAAATCACATGGAGATAAAATTTTTGATACCCAGCTGAAGTTTGACCTTTCTTAATCTATAGTTTCCTAACTCAAAGATTCCAACCCGTTAATGCCACCAATTAATGTTATAATAAATATACTTGGAAAACTACCTTAAATTACCTGAAACGTCCAGGTAGTTTTGCCTTATTTTAACTAACCTTAACTTAACATGTCTCAGGTCTTTTTTTAACCTGAACTCGAATTAAGTTAAAGTTATGGTTACGTTTACCTTAATTACACCTTAACAAAAGTTTACCTTAACTTTGCTAAGATAACCTTAACATATTAAACGTGTATATAAATTTTAAATTGAAATGAATAACTGACTAACTTTAATATGTATAGGGCGACGTTTCAACAGTTTTCTAAATTTTTTTAATGACTTTTCTGTTTTTTCTTTGAAATGATTGGTCTAATTATGTAACTTTGGACGATATACTGTGTCGATAATCTAAGCAATATAGACTGCTTTCATGCAATTACCGCGTAATAAAACATTGTGCTCAAACACTAATTTATTTACACTAATTTATTTATTCAAACACTATTTATCACAAATGAAAAATAAGCTTCCAGACAAGCAGATTTGTGAGCTGAGTTTATTTTTTGAATAAAATGATCAGCTTAGAGGTTCTCTTCTTGTGAAATAATTCATTCACTGAAAATTTGATCCGAATTAATTTGATTCATAATCTAGTTGCTGTACTGCCAGATTCCATATGACCTCAGTCCACCTGAATTTGTGCTTCCCGGTAGGTTGATTTTGTAAATTCATATTGTCAGATACCAAGAAAAATTTGCCCTGTTCGGTTTTGCCATAACATGCCCGGGCCGGGGATCTTCCCCAAAAAATAACGCAGAATAAATTGTAAAGTGTAGAAATAAAAAAGTTTCATCCCTATTTCTCCTCTTAATTAAAGGTGGATGAGTTTAATTAAAAGAGTGTAATTTAAAAAAAATTAAAGTGGAATGTGGCGGTGAGGATTAATCCCCCTCTGTCAAACATGTTACTTTCACTTTGCGCGTTAACGATTGCGCCAACTGATATTATCATTACACGTTTCAATTAAGCTATAGTTATAATTGTGAAAGAGTGTAATTTTTTATGAGTCCACCCTAAATTGCACTCTTTGCAGAGAATGTAAAAAGAGTAGAGATAAGAATGTAAATGGTAACTTTTTCATTCTTAATGATTGCAGGATCTCCTGTAATACAGTGGCTTTCTGACAAACCTCTATTTGATTTGATCTTTGAGAGAAATTAATTTTTCTTTCCTTTTTTTCTTCATTTATTAATTATTTGACATCATCTGGATTTCTAAGCTGTATTTTTTATAGTTGTTTCAACAACTGAATTTTTCTTCAGGTAATTATATAATCACTGCGTCGCCATTTCACACTCAATAAAAGCCTCACTATGTGTGAAATTTGCATTACTATTGAACGATTATAATTGGTAAGCTGACGTCTAATGAAATATAATTAATAATTCAGTTGGAATCAAATGTCTGCCCGTATGTTACCTGATCAACTGTTTAATTTTCAATTAGTTAGTGAAAACTGTTGCGGTTGCATTTTAGTTTTGGTTAGCTCAATGCAATACTTTAAACCCACTGTTTTGTTGCTGATTTAATCTAGAAAAGCCACCTAGACTTTTTAAATCCATCCATACAAATTTTTTCAATTTTATCAATGAAATGAATTTAGCTTTTTTGTTCCTTTGTCTAGACAAAATACGTACTCAGCATAGATATGATGAAATACCCTTTTAAGAGATCGCATCAATATAAATACAAAATGAATGTAAAAAACCTTTATACCTATATCTTCCAAAATAGCTGTGTCATTGTAACCCCTAAAAAGAAGGAAAGAAAGAAAGAGAAAAGAGGGAAAGAACGGAGAGCAAAGAGTCTAAAAATGTGGATTAAATGTCTAGTATTGGCTGTTTTGTATTTCAGTGTGTAAGTTCTACTGTGGACTGGATTCACTATTCATGTCTGTATCTATCAATATACTCGTCATTATGTGCAGTGATCGATTTCTGGCTATCAAACGACCCTTCCGCACAGCGGCCGCCAACGTCCTAACAAAAGCTATCTCAAAAGTGGTGGTGGCCCTTGTAATATCGACCGCTATAACCAGCCCCATGTTCTTCTTTAGCCAGGTTACCAAAATAAAATTTGTGCCCAAAAGCCCAACTACCCCCACTCCGCCTGCAAGTTCTCCTTGGGCAAATGCGTCGAGTACCCCGGGTAGTAATTTGTTCACACGTAACTTCAATCAATCCGTCACCCGGGGAGATTATGGAGGAATGGTCGAAGGTTTGACAAATGCTACCAGGGAAGATGGGAAAATTAATGAGGGTAATATACCTTTATCCTTTTCCCAGATGAAGACTTTGTACCATAATGACGGTACCCAATTTTACTCCATCAGAGGGAGACAGGAATTGGGTTTTGCTAATTTTATGCGCCCAACGGGAGAATCAAAAGAAACCCCTGACAGTAATAGCCCGGAAACGGGCAAGGTCCTTGTTGACAGCAAGGTACAAGGCCACAACAGGGTTAATTTGTCGAACTTAAATGGAAATCTCGATATGAACCTAAATTCAGGAATAAATTATTCGACAGAACAAATAATCAATGTTACCTCAATACCAATTTCAGAACAATCAGATTATGATTTTCAACCCGGGGTCAACTTTAACCCCTTGAACTTGGATGGAGACCTTAGATGTTATTTAAAGCCCCCAGACGATCAGCAAAAATTCTATTTCGTCTTTCAGTACCTCTCAATTTTTGTAGTCCCGGGAATTCTCTTAACCTGGTTGTATCTCGAAATGCTTCGAGAGTTTAGGACTGTGACGAGTGTCTTGTATGAAACTCAAACTGATACAATCAGAATCGAATCGCCTCAGGACGAAAATACAAACAACTCACATGCACCTCAAACAGTAAATGATAGAATGATACAACTTAATTTGAGCCGAAAACGAAAAGTTACAAGAATAATTCTCATCATAATTGTTCTTTTCATGGTATGCTATTTGCCATTTAGCAGTATGGTTTTAGTACAAATGTTTCTTAAAAGCTCGCCGTGGCGCAAAAGTTGGTTCAAAATATTACATTTTGTTTTTGTAACTCTTACTTACGTTAATAGCTGCGCCAACCCGTTTTTATACACGCTTTTGTGCAAACGGTATCGAATTATTTTTGTCAAATATTTTCCCTGTAGAACCGTTAATTGTTACTGCTTGCTTCCGGCTACTAGCGATGCAACGCCCACGACTGTTAAAAATAGACGCGAAAACTTAGTTTATTCAGCCCGAAAAAGAGCAGCTAACTTGAATCGAAACATGAACAACAACCATGATAATGACATGGAAAACAGGTGTCATTACCAGCCACGACACATTCCAATTAATGCGACACCTCGACAACTTACCCCAATAGCGATGGCCGCGGTTGACAGAAAGTCGAATTCAGATGAGAAAAGAATTTGGCGTGCTGACGATAAAAACCAATTCCATATAATTGCTATCTACCGACCACACCCCCAAGATGTCTGATATCTGAATCTTTCTTTTTCAGTTATTGTCCAGAGGTTGGAAACATAGCTTAAAAGAAAGACCACTCTAAGCTATGTTAGGTTTTTGTTTGTAGAACTTCAAACTGCTACCTGAAATAATTACCCCCCCCCCCCCCCCACCTCCATCCGATCCAAAAGTTTTTATTCTTGGTGTTGATAATAGATAGTAGTTTGCTTAGTCCTAATAAGAGGACATAATTTTGAAATAATATAGCATTACCCGGGCTCAAAAATGCCGCAATTTTAATTATAAACGGTCATATTCAACTCGAATTTACCGGTCGTGGGAGGTGATAGAGTAAGAAAACATTCTTTGTGACTAGATTGCTTCGATGGAGTTAAAATTTTATAGAGTAATAATTCCTTTGTGTGCCAGCCTCTTTGTTTGATGTTTATTTTCCACCCATAATTTATTTTGCCTGCTGTACAAAACCATTTACATAGTTTACCGCTTACAAAGGAAATTAAATTTTCAGCGACTACAGATTTTTTTTCTAATTCGACATTCATCAATAAATCAGTTGCTGGTATAGTCAAAATGTCCGCTGTTAACATCAATGATTGAAAAATCAGTTTAATTTCTGCTTGTTTTTCATTAAAAATTTGATCAAAAACAAACAAAGAAATACCGTGTACAATTCTCCCCCAGACCGCAATCTGGTGTGTGTGTGTGTGTGGGGGGGGGGATGTCTGACAATTTGGTTCAGTGATGAATATAGGTTCAGTACCCTCTTATAAAATAAACTTTCGCAAAATTATTTAATCAAATTAAGATTGTACATCAGTTTTATTAAGGGGGGGATGTCTAAAACGAGTTCACGCATAGCTTCTTTGAGGGAATAGTTGGCATTTACTTTTCTTGCATGATGTATAATTATTATGAAAAATAGAACTGATTACTCGGAGCGTCGCTTTAAAAATAATTTATGATCATATAGTTATACCCCGGGGAGTTAAAAACTCGAATTATAGACGCAAAATATAAATATATGAGCTGAGTCCGATATGTTCAAATTGACGTGTATACTATGACTATGCGCAGTGGTTACCCTAGTATAGATCTGGAATTTATGAAAAAACCTAATAATTCCAGGTGGGGGAGGGTAAATATTGAAATGAATTACACGGTCGAGGACCTTAGTTAAAGTCGAGGTTAATTCTTTTCATAAGTCCAACGAAATTGTTTTCATGGGTCGAGCAAAAGTTTATTCATAGGCATTTTGGGTCAAGCATGATCTTTTCATAGTTAGCTTGAGTCCAGTATGGTCTTTTCATGGATCGAGCATAAGTGTTTTCATAAGTCTATTTTTTTGGCAAATTCAGAATTTAAAATATTCTGCCTCTGCACATACAGAAGCAGCATTGGTACAAGACTAAACGATAAAGCGATAAAGCAGGTATCGCAGCTGGACTATGTTGCCAAAATAGTTGGTTAAATGATACTAGGTATTTCAATTGTAATGGTGGCGTTATTCATTTTTTCCCTTCCAAATTTATCAATTATCATTGTTTTTAAAAAAACAATGCAGTTTTTTGATGGATTGTTGGTTCTTCTAAATCACAAAAGATGAAGGAGCATATATTTTGACTACTTTATAATTGATAGTTAACAATATATTTGCACGTAATATTTATCTGGACTTTGCCACGGTATATTTAAGGTGCCAGGAATCAGACAAATATACAGAAATCCATTTGCTCTCAAAACTATATCTAGTATATTTCGAGTACCACTACCAGCTGGAGTGCTACTACCAGCTAGTGCGTTTGAAAGGTTTTTTCAGAAAAGAATATGAATTGTACTTGGATTGTTAGTTTTCATCAAGATTTTTAGAAAAGTTGCAAAACCTTTTTAGCTTTTGTATTTATAATAACGTGTTACAAAAACCAAATACAGAAAATAGGAAACTATGATAATAAGCACAATGAGTACAGCTGATGCTTTTATGAGATATTATCAGGCATACGGCTTGAAACATTTCACGTTGTTCCTCGTGATCAAACAAATGAACTCAAGCAGCTTAAAAAGTCTACTCAACTTGGAGAGAAACAGTTTTTGTAGACGGATATGAACGCATTGATTACCTTTGAAATATATTACAAAGAGGATTACATTGGACATTTACAAAGTAGAGTATATAGAAATACTTTTTTTCGAGGGGAAAAACAGAACGCCAAGCAAAGAATCAGTCAACGACAAACTCAGTATGCGATCAACCCTACATATAAACAAAATTGATGACGAGACCATATTTTAGTTTTCTTAACCATCAATAATTAGAGGTCTCATTTTGTTTTCTTTTTATCTTCTTCTTGTTGCAATTATTTCTTCAGATCTCAATTAATTCGTTCCCTTTTTGTTCTTTTTGTTTTCGAATTGACTTTAAAATCTGTACAGTTAGCTGATCGTCAATAGAGCTAATCAATTCATTTGAACTTTCATCTACATTTATGGCTGTACAGAAGTTGCTTTATGGTATAATTACGAATTTTTATCATAACATTTTAAATAAGATGATAGATAGAAATAGTTCTTTGGGAAAATACATGAAAAAAGTATCACCCTCGAAGCATCAAATTTGTTTAATTTCAAATGGCAGAGCCAAACGCTGAAATAAAGGTAAGCTCTTAATTATCAGAAAAAATGCGAGAGCAATTTTTACAATTTGAGTCTATCAATCACGACCAAGTTTTTTCTAAAATTAGTTGCATGAAAATAAATTGAAAAAAAAATCCATGTTATCATATGAGAATAGTACAAAATAATGCGATTTCGGTCTTATTTCTGGTGCTCATTATCAGCCTGCGTACATTGAGAGCGTCTCAATCAAAAAGGTATGAAATTCAAAGTCTCAAAGCAGTCAGTAGACAGTAATTTTTAACATTATATGTCAATCTTAAAAATACACCCTGTGACATCCACAGTAAGGAGTGCAATTACTTTTAGACAGTAAATAGTGTAATATTCAATTGTTTTCCACAAAATCAAAACTTATCGATTTTTCGTTTTTTATTCCCTTGGATGGTAACTCCAATTGTTTGAAATAGTGTCTTTCTCTTATAAAAATAGAAAAGTGACATCCAAAATGTAAGATTCTAACTTTTTATGTCTTTAGCAGTCTCTGTAATAAAAATTTTTACTGAAGGTGGATAAAAGGGTGTCCCCACTCGACCACGAATACACGTTAGTGTTGAGTGGTTGATTGGGCATCCCCTTTTATCCACTACTAACATTGTTAACCCTATATAAAGCGTAAAAGAAAATGTAAAAACAGTTTCAAGAATTTGTCACTGGAGGTCGTTTTGGTCAAAAATTGTCTTGTCAGAGATATCGTTGAATACACTTTGAGCGCACAAAATTTAATTTTGAGTTCATGAAAGTCAATTTTCCTTGAGCGCAGGCTGCCTTAGTATGGTGCAATCTAATAAAATTGAGGTCATTTTGGTTTAAAACGTCAACCAGTCTATAAAAAGAAATGGGAAATCAGCCTAGTAATTCCTCGGCCTTTCCCTGAAAATTTTCCTGTTTGGTTTTGATATGAGATTTGAAACCCTATATGTTACAGTCTAGCCCAATGGAAGCTTAACTGCGTTGAATTTCAGAAAATTGACCTTACTCTTTTTAACCTCCTACGCTTCGTTTTCATCATAATGGAGGCCAAAAGGTAGGGAAATTCGACACTGCAACTGAAAAATTTCTGATCTCTGTATCGCAAACGCCATTGATATGGCTTCAAAATTCATTTTCCTTGATATCGAAGTTTGTTGTCCTTTGGAAAAGACCTGGACAGAGAATTTGTCTTAAGGAAAGGGTTGATGAAACTTCGGATAATTTTGACGATATTGAAATAATTTCTTGTTTTGACCAACAGAAAATATTTCTATGGTCAATCAGAAAATAAACTGAATTAAATTTATGAACGGCGCAGTTTAGTTTGACTTTAAAAACTTTTCTTGAGATATTGGTTTTGATTTTCAAGACACTGGGAACATCTATGAACAGTTGCATAAGCGAATGTTTTATCTAAAAAACTTTGTCCATACTATTAAAAAAATAAGACAATTGGGATATGATTATTTGGTTCTCCGAAGTAAATTCAGAGTTTATCCATGAGTTTAACTACAATGTTACAGGTGCTCAAAAATGCAACCACTGGGAATCAGAACGCAAGAGGTTTCACTCCGTTTCGTTTTGAACATTTTGTTCACGAGGGAAACAATTGAAAAAACTGATCTGAAAGTTATGAATTAAAATTTTTACGAATAGTGACAACTTTTTCAAAAAAACTTTGGAAAAACTGAGTTATCCGAGCATGATAACGACCAAATACAAGAAATCTGTTTTTAACATCCAATTAGGAGAATGATCTGGGTAGTTTGCACACAAGCAGAACAGCCAGATTTAAGACCAAGTCCAACAAGGCGGCTCGGTAATGTGCGATCGCACATAAGGTTCCGAACCCGCTTATCCACAAGTTTGGCATAATTGTCTACCAAATGAGGAACAGATGGAAAAACACAAAAAATTCAAGTTTTTTTCAAAAAAAAACAGGTGTATGAACAAAAAGATAGCCTCCAAAACAAATAACTCAGTGGAGTAAAAAATGACGCATTAGATTGATGAGATATGCCGATATTAAGAAGGCGAGCGAAGACGAACGGCAAAATCAAACAAAAACAACAAACATTAATTACATCAAAAAAATTATGTCCGTTTCAAAAACAAAACTTAATAACAAAATCAACATAGCAACAGATAGAACTGAAAATAAACAAAATAATTTGTAATTCACCAGAAAAAAATTGTTAATCACCAGTTCATAATAAAGCTTGGTAGCAATTAGACAAAAAAAGAACAGAAACTTTAACGTTAGAAAATTCGCTGAAGTTTAAAAAAAACAACTAATTTCAAAGTAAAGAAAACCATTAGGAATCAACTAAAATTTCCCATAGATTTACAATTACCAATGCTTTTATAGAAGAAGATTAAGAACTCTTGGTATTCAATTTTTTATGCAGTTACAAAAAGAACAACAAACAGACAACAAACTAAAAATCAATTAAAACATGCCAGAAAAAGCTTTGGAAGACGTAAAGCTATACTCTGGGCCCCATAATATGTTCGATTGCAACTTCGTCGAACAAGGATAATGTAATATATGGCCGCTCTTTAATGAAAATAAGCAACAATTAGACAAAAAAGAAAAAAAAACGCAAAATTATGTAACACTTGTTTTTTTTTTCAAAAAAAAATTATTTCCAAAGACATAAAAGCCATTAATTACAAAATTAAAAGTTTGAATAGGTTCGTCCATTCTTCCAAAGGAAGCCCTTGAGACCTGCAATTATCCAGAATATGTCTTACATCTACAAAAATAACGTCAAATATGACAAAAATCAAAAGTTCATTTAATTTTTTTGTTAAAAAACCGTGTGGAAACCAGTAAAGTCATAACGAATTCTCTAAAAACTTTAGATGTTGTGACACCAATCCCTTTTGACGTCTTCACTTGAAACAAATAATGTCATCTTTAACCTTTAATTAACGAGACTAGGTAACAAACGGACAATAAAAGGAACAAAATTGCGGAATTGAAATGTTTTTTTTTATTTTGAAAAAACATTTTTTTTCAAAGTAATTGAAAGCCATTATCTCTCTTCTAATATCAGAACATCGGCTCATCTACTCTTTCAGGAAAAGCCAATCAAACCGGTCATTGTACAGGAAATTAAATACGACTAAAATAAAAAATTAAAAAACGACAGTTAAAGACAAAATTAAAAATTCAATTAAATTCTCGAGAAAGTACTGTCGAAGCGGTAAAGAACAGCAATCTATATATTTAAGGATTTAAATATTATCAATTGTGTATTATTTAGAACGTGACAATGTGACATATGAACTGACCAAAACGTAATAATTTGAGAAAACTAGAAAACATGAAAAATGGGCAAATACATAAAAATTAAAAAAAATTGTGAAATCTAGTAGTATCAAAGACAGAACACCGCAATAAATACTAAATTTGAATTTAGCAAAAAAAAAGGAGCACTCTTTGATTGCTGACACTAAGCTACAAGTTGACCAAATTAAGAGAAAATGGAGGCAAAGTTCAATAAGCCATTTTTTATTTAAATATTAAATATTTTAAAAGTCAAAACGACCATCAGCTTTCAAGCAACCAACTAGATAAATAAATTTTGAGCTAATTAGGAAGCCAATAGGACCTATCACTAGTGAGCTTTGATTTGAAATACTCTGTTATTTAATTGATAAAAAAAGATCGAATTTTTTTAATAAAAAACCGACTGACGACAATCCGAATCATTTTTGGATTGTAACGGTCCAAAATTGGTACAGAACTAGTCCTGCTAATGTTGATTGTCCAATAGGAATATTTAATTTTTGGAATGTCATTGATAAGGGTATTTTGTTAGTTAAAAAGTCAAAAATAAATGCTGCGTTTTTTATAATCAACGAATAAAGTTAGCAAAACACGGCAAAGTTTTATTTACAGAGCACCCTCAACGGAATTTGAAGTGGAATTAGCCCCCCTTTCAGTCTACAAAGGTTGTGTTAGTGATGTTTGGGTGTGCACTTCCTGCAAATTTATTCAGAGTGGACTAAAGAAACTTATTTCGTGCTGTTCTTGATGAAAAAGTCTGAAATTTGTGAAATATTTGGCCGGAATTTGTGACAAAAAAATTCAAAAAAAATAGCCGACAATATATTTCGTCTTTAAGCGTAAAATCAACAACGTTTTCTTGAAAAATTTTATTAAATTTTATCAAAATTGGCGAAAATTTAGTCAAAAATTTCGAAAAATGTGAATGAAATCAACGGAATTCACTCTATTTTCTCGAAAGTTTAAACCTCGATATCTCCCTGTCAAAAATGAAAATCAAAAAAATCTTTTTAGTTCCATATTCTACGCTGGACAAGCTTTCTAATGATACTAGTCTCAACTCTCTACGATGAATATATCGATCGGCCAAAATTGACTGAACAAAAAAAAACCCCCAAAAAAAATATTAGTTCCCCCCCTCAAGAGGGGTCGGAACAATTATATCTGTATTTTTGTCAATGTTCGACGAGAAAGAAAAAACAACAAAAACAAGAAAAAATTAACAGAGGGCAACTAAAAGAGGAAGGTCAAGAAATTTGTCATGCACCACTTCATTCTCTAGTGTTTTTTATTCTTGAATTGATGGAATAAAATATTAATAGACTTTTTGTGGTGTATTGCAGTTTTGAATAAAATATAAAATGTTTACTCCAATTTGAAAAACAAAGAAAATTAACCATTCAAAAAACGGCTCAAATTGGCAGAATCTTTCTACCTGCTACCATAAACACCTACTGCCATTTCAACTATCATGTTGCCAATTTGAGCTAAAGTTTTGAAATTGTGAGACAAAATGTTTTAAACGCAAGTCTAAGTTTTTTATGATAACAGCCCAGTGAAATTTATTGTTAAAGACGTTAGCAAATACAAGCTGTCGACAAACGAGGTTATTTGACAAAAAGTTTTGAAAAAACAGAACTTCATTACATGAACAGCTGCCGTTACTTCATTAACACTTATCACCAGGTTCACAAAAAAAACATCAAAAAATTAATCGTGTGCGTCATTTTAACATCTTCCACCAAACTTCTCTTAATAGCGTTATCGTCAATTTCTTTTTAAAAAAAGTTATCATTCATGACAGATTTTTGAAATTCAAGTTGAAATTGTTTGATTTCGTCAGTTCACAAAGCATTTAAGGAAACTGAATACTTTTAAGCTATTCACCTATGAAAATTGCTGAAGATCATAGCGACACTACTTTGTTTAGAAGTTCGTTGTTATAATGATTACTTGCATTGAAATTATGAAAACTTCACAGATAAGTTTTCACGTTTTTTCTTTCTATTCGTGTGTTGATTGGTTAAGGTTTCATTGAAACATATAAATTATCTTGTTTCTGCACTTTAAAAATTTAAAAAAGAGATGTTTAATTGAAATTAAATAGCTTTCAAATTTTCTGTTTGTAGGAAGCTAAATTTTTGCTTTTGCCGACATTGTTTTTTTGTACTGTTCCAGAAAGGAGTTCCAGGTATCGGGAAGCGAAAGTTTTTGTTCTGTTTCGGTTTTAATTGAAATTGAAGAACAGCAATACATTTGCAGGCTTAACGGATTAAAACTATGCTAAAATAAGTCAGGTATCAAATTAATGTTATAAGACAAGAACACTGAACAAAGAACCGTTTCAAGGAGTATAAAACTGATGTTACCCAGCAGTGTAAAAATTTACAAATTACTCATTACTTCAACATTCAACAGAAAAACTGAGTGAATTCAATTTTTGTGCCGAATTAAATGAATAAAAAACGCATTAGTTTTATACGTTTTTTATACGCCAACCCAACAAAAGTAAGTCTAGTTCATACTTCGAAATTTAAATTCACGCCATTTTGAACAAGTAAACTTCCACAAACAAGGGTTTAATTTATAAACTGAGCAAAACAAAACTCTAAACAGCTTCGGGAAATTTCTTTGTATTGTTTGATTTTATTTTCACTGGGTAGTTCATTCACATTTAATATTGCTAAACTCAAAACGAGTTCTGCATCTTGTTAGTTTCCAGGATAAAATTTTTGTTCTGTTAGACTCATGAAGACTCCAATTTACTAATGGACATTTAGCAAGTGGTTACTGTTTTTTTCCGAAAAACTGTAATCTTCTTGTTCGCAAGAAGAGTTCAACGGGGAATATGTTCCGACTGCATTTAATATCTTGATCAAATCTTCAAATTTCTTGCTCAAATATGTTCAGATGATTTAATGCCAATGCAATAAAGACGAGTATCAAAAGTTTTTCTTTGATAGATTTTCCAATAGCGTAAATTGTTTTTACTCCTTGGGCAATTTTTCATAGGAAATGTTTAATTTCCAATTGAAATGTTAAATTGCCGTCCAAATGAACCCCCAAATGTTTTAATTCATGTTTCTCGTATCTTGGAATGGAATAAAGAAATATCTATTTACTAAAATCAGTTTTTGAATTATCTGAATTATCAGTTTTTGAGGATTTTACTGTGAGTTGATGTTCATGAAAATTTTGAACTATTTTGTTGGCATTTTGTTTCAACTTGGTCTTGTTTTTGTCAAAGAAGTACCAAGTTAAATTAACATTATCGTCAGCATGTTGTGTAAGTTCAGTTTGATTGTCAACTCGTGCTGCTAAATCATTAATATACAGGTTAAATAAAAGCGGGCCAAGTACTTTTCTACTGTTCTTTGTGGTACACCTCTAAGAAAAGCGTTGTTTCATCTGATATGCAGTGTTGTAGGATGACAGATTGGCGGCGGTTTGCAAGGAAACTTCTTATTTAAATTTTTAGCTTTCACCAAAACGAAAGTTGTCCAACTCGATATCCAAAAGTTCGTAATTAATTGTATGAAAAGCTTCTGATATTTTGAGGAAAGCGACTGTGACAAAATTGGTTAAGTCAGTTTTGTATTGCTTGGTTTTTTTGCAAAATTTTATTCATAAAAGCAAACTTAAGTCTTGTTTCGATCGCCATTGAGATACAGAATAACGATCAATTACGCTCAACAATCGGCTGAACAACATTGCGTTTTATTAGTTGCTGGCCTCTTCCATTGAAACAAAACTTTAAATACCTTGCCAAGTTATTCGTAATTTTAATTCTTGGTTGAAACTTAGGGCCTTCACGCGCAAACTGATCTTTGCTTCCTTCTCACCCTTTAACTCCGATTATCTCCATTTAAAACTTCAGTCATTAAACCTTTGTCGCTTCAGCCATTACAGTAGCCTCTAGACTACCGGTACTTGAAGAAACTAGACTACCTGACTAGAAAAAACCTTCATCTAAAATTCAATTTGTTTTTCTGTTTAAAGACCTTTTCAGCTCACATAGTATCCTCTCATTCGTTCTGCTGCTATCCAGCAGTTTTCAATCCTATACTCTTAAATTGTTTATCAATCCAGCGTCTTTTTCCGGTAAAATATAATTCATACCTAATGTTATTGTTCCGACCTCAACCCCTCTTGAGGGGGGGGGGGGGGAACTATATACTCAAATGTGTTTTTTTGTTCTGCCAATTTCGACCGATCGATATATTCATCGTAGAGAATCGTGAGTGGTATCATTAAAAAGCACGTCCAGCATAGAATGTGGAATTGAAAGATTTCTTGAATTTCGTTTTCTTAGCGAGTTATCGGGATTCAAGTTTTTGTGAATATTAGACCGATTTGCGTTATTTTTCTTCACATTTGCCGTAGGTTTTGCCAAAAAAATTCGTCAATTTTGCTAAAATTATGTTGAAGTTGTTTAAAGCAGTGTTGTTGTTTTTATTTTTGAAGACAAAAAGCATTGTTGAATGCTCTGATTTAATTTTTTTGGTTAAAAATTTTGCTAAACTTTTCAAAATTCAGCCTCCTTCATCAGAAATTGCCCGAAATAAGCTTCCTTATTCGCTTCGAATAAATTTGCCGTAAGAACACACCCAAAAACAACTAACACAATCTTTGTAAACTACAAGGGGTGACACAAAAGAGTTTAGTAATGAGAGGTCTTCCTATAGAGGCGTTTGAGATCATAAAAATGTTGGATGTTTTCATTGCTATCTGATGATTTTCATTACTATGAAATTTATTGTTTTTTTAAATATAAGCCATTTTTTAACTTTGCTTCCTTTTTGATCTTTTTGTCTAATTGTTACCGAGACTTTTTATGGAGTGGTCTCATATCTTTTTTAGTGAAATGCAGTTTTTTTGGTTCAGTTTCAATTTTATTCGACGCTATTTTGACCTTGTTAATAAGTTTTTTTTGAATGGACGTAAAGTTTTGGATGTAATTAATGTTTATTGTTATTGTTGTATGATTTTGTTGTTCGTCTTTACTTGCTTTCTTAAAAATGGCCTGGGGTATTTTATACTCCACTTATTTGCCAGTTATTTGGCAGGCATTTATGCCAAAAAATTGGATGAGCGGGGTCGGAACTTTATGTGCAAACGTACATTTCAATTCTCCACTCCAAGCTAACAATTTACCTAAGCTAATCCATTTTTATACAACAAACGAGTAAACTTTCAATATTTTGGACCCAGCACATTTGATATATGCATTTACTTTCTTTCTTCCCACATCAACTTGATCAATGACAATTTGTAAGAATCGAAGACAACAAGCAGGCCCGTTACAACATAAAAAAAACGTTGATTAACGAAAAACATTTATACTGTTTCGTCCTTTTAAGGAGGGAATGGAACCCAGAAAAAAAAACATAAAGAATGGGCAGAAAGAAAAAGTGGAAGAGTTTAAAAAATTTGAAAGAAGAAAAAAGAGAACAAAGGAAAAAATCTCGCTTTTAATAGCACAGGCGTTGGCAGCAGAATTGATTCTTTCTCGAAGTCACAAACCAAATTTAGAACAAAATCATCAACTGTTCGTAGAAAAGCCACCTCACGACATTTGACAGCAACTGGAAATGGTGCCAGTTATCTTATCGATTCATTTAGTGGATCTTTTAATTATTGTATGTCTTTAGTGGTCCAAGTTCGTCAAGTCTATGGCGTTTCGGGGTTGTGTCTTTTAAACAAACATAAGCCGACGAATTGCTCTCAAAAAAATTAGAAGGAGGCACAACCTAGAGAAATTTTTTGCTGAAAAAGTTCTGACTGAACAAGGGTTTAAACCCGTGACCTCTTTGATGTGAGTCATGGCCTAATAGTCTTTGCTAGACTGTCTCTGTCTGGATTTTGCTGAAGATCGATTTTTCTATTTTTTTTTGCCACAGACATAATTTCAGAAAACACGCGCATTTGCAATAATTGCTTCACAACTTCGTTCGAAAGCTATCAGAAAGATTTTAAAGATTCTTGAAAACTGGGCAGCCCTTGCACTCTAAATTAACATATTACGCTACAGTGTCTTAACCCACAGAATGGGTTTCGATCCAGACTGTTGCTAGTTTCCTTTGCAAATAGCAAGTTTAGGACCTCAGAAAAAATGCGAAGATTGATAGCTCAGGTTGTGTAGCATTTTCTAATTATGTTTAATCTGTAGATTAATTGTAAATTTTCAAGGCAACAATTGTCCTGTTTTAACGATATTTTTTGCTTCGCTTTCATAAAGCAGCAGAATTTTTAAATCAGTTTAGCCTTACTGCTTAATTACTCGGCTGACGTCAAATAATCTAAAACAATAAAAAGAAAGCGGATAACTCTTACCTATCGTTAACTATACTCTACACAATCAAAGATCATAATGCTTAATGAAAAACGTAAGTATACAAACTCGAGCATTCATGATGTTTGCTTATTTTACGCATCAATGTATTAAGAAACAGTCGAAGATGAAAAAAAAACAATTTATTGGAAATATCTCATGTGAAATTTACTTCATCGATTGAAATGAGTTGGTAAAAATCCAAAAATCTGCAAAACATAGTGAGCCATGTTAGGCAACGACCTTATCAGTTAAAGGACTTATCCACGCATTCAGAAAATAATAAAACAGCAAGATTTTTCCAAAAGATTCCGCTTCAAGTGATTGACGATAATTTGTGACTGGAAACGGAAATTAAACTTCAATGGAGATCCTTGAGATAAAAAACTCTTGATCAAAAAAGAAAAAAATACCAATTAACTCTGCCATCACGCGTACAGACGGTCAACAAAGAAAAATTAAGATAGTTAAATAATAAGATGAAAGGCAAGTATAAGTTCTGTTTACTCAAGAATGCACTTAAATTGCTTTGAAATATTGAAAAGCGACTGCAGGAATTTTCAAGAGCACACGTAAATATTTACCTCATGCATGAAAAGGTTGCGACCTGATCTTTGCCTTATTATCTATCAATGGCATACCACCTAAAAATAGGTAGAAAAAAACGAAGACAAATACTAAAAGATAGAAGACATCAAAAAACTAATGCATGATGCAATAATGACCAGCCGGTAAACTGTAGTTTGTCCCATGTAAACATCAGCAACAAAAATCTCTTTTTCGACCATCGTCAATTGAATTAATGCTTGACAGAACTATTTTTATGTAAAATAAGAACCCACCACCTGAGAAAAGATCTCAGGTGGTGGGTTCATATTGGTCTGGGAAATAAAAGGTCTGGGGAAATAAAAGTGATTTAAAGGTCTGGGAAATAAACAAGACTGTTTCTTGAACTACGGACACAAATTGAAAAATTTTAAGTTTATATTTAAAGCGAGTTCGCATTGAACAATATTTTTAAAAGAATTTACCATTTAACAGAGGCTACCAGGATTGACTGAAAAAACAGATACCTTTTTTAATGAACTAACAAAGTCAAATAGAATAAAGCTTACTATTAATTGTCTGAAATTGTTTTTGACTACATAGTTCATTAAGAAAAACAGACCTGCCTTACTAATGGATTTTCCGCTGGGAAGACATACTGGTCCATAAGTAGAACAAGGCGGCTTGTTAATGTGCGTTCGCACATGATGTTCCGACCCGATCTCATCTACATTTTTGACTTAATTGTCAACCAAATGAAGAAATAACAAAAATAGATGTTTGAGTTTAAAACAATGGTTACACAACCTATCTACTAATTGAATAAGATAATGCCATGCCTTATTAAAGAGCCAAAGAGATTTGAACTTAACAACACTACGAGACAAAAAAAAACAACCAAAAAATTAGCGAAAACTAAAAATTCACGGCAAAAACTGAATATCTAAATTTGAAAGCACATAGTAACAACGTCAAAATGCAGTCAGATAAATCCTTAACTACTCAAATTTACTTTCGTCTAACTATGAAGTGGACGGAAAGTTTTCTTAATGAGACTATGTTACAAGTCAACAAAGAGAACGATCAATGCGGCGAAATTCAAAAATTAATCAACATTTTTTAAAACAAGAAATTTCAAAAGTCTTAAAAATCATTAGCTTTTAAATAAATGATCCCTGATAAATTACTAAAATTTTATTACAAAACGAAAAGGACTTGTCTTTGATCAGACTAAGACATCGAAACGAACTAAAGAAGAACTCAAAAATTTACAAAAGATTTGCGAAAACACAAACTTTTGCTACCATTAAAATCATTAGCTAATATCTGAATATTATGTATTTTTGATTCAATCGTTATTTCTACATTTTCAGCTGAAGGTTTTATACTGAGATATTAAATAAGTTTACTTAGGCCATATTTGAAAACCATTGGCGCCTGTTATTACGCGATTTTTCTGAAGTAAGAGAAAAGGAAATACAAAAATTGACCACTCAAAAAATGTCCAAAAACGCATATTGTCCAACAAACAAAGCATCGGTAACAAATATTATCAGTAGAAATGTTTTTTTTTGCAAATACAAGAAATTGGATGTGACCCTCTCATTGACGAAAAGAAGTTACAATTTGACGAAAAGAACAACAAAAACAGAAAAGTTTGAAAAGTATTTGAAAATTTATATCATAAACTTTAAGATTAAAGGCTATAAACTGACTCAATGATTCGGGGTAACACTATTAATTCAATCCTCAACGACAAGCGTAAGAGACTTGTCAGCATTTTACGGCTAGCTAAAGAACGAAAACAGGCAAAAACAGCAATTTCAAGAAAAAAATTGAGCGAGAAAAGTGTCGAAGGCATTAAAAAATGAACTTTTAACAAAAAACTTTACTATATTCAATTAAATTTTTAACAGCAATGGAATTTATCTTTTTTTATCAATTTAATTTCAGAAAAACTCAAATCTACAAAAATACATTAGAACCACGAAATTTTTGAGAAGACTCGTAGTATCAACGCCTTTAATTTCATTAGCTTTCAACGGAATCCACTAAAAAGCTAAAATATGCCTCCATGGAACAATAAGTTTGTTTGCCATTCATATTTTGTCAATAAGACCTTACAACAGGTTATTGACGGTGAAAAGAACAAAAAAGACAGGCAACAAACAAAATTGAGTAGAAAAGCGCCATGAGAAAGTGTCGAAGCAATTTACATCATAAATTCTTCTCTGAAAACTTTATATATGATCCGTTGAACGTCTTACCTAAACCAATGCGAACCATCAGTATTAGGATAATATGATAAGATTTCAAAAGGATCCAAAAATGAGAAAGTACCCGAACATTTGAAAAAAGTTTGAAAACTAGTGGCATTGAAGTTTTAAAACTAATCGGTAGAAGATATAACCGGTAACCCGATTATTTTTTGGCTGAATTAGAAAAAAGTGATCCCAAAGGTACTAAGATTGACTGACAGTTCACGAAAAAAGTTTAGGATTGGTTAATATTCCAAAAAAAATCGAAAAACTATTTTTAAAATCTTAACAGCCATTAAGTTAAAAAAAAAATTAACGGAAGTCAATAACTACACTCAAAATAACACAATGGCATAAAAAGATGTTTCCCATACATAGACAATCAATAAGAGATTACAATCAGTCAAAAGACTGTGAAAACAACAACAAAAACAGACAAAAACCAAAAATTCAGTATAAGAGTGCCAGAGGAAAGTGTCGAATCCATTTAAATCATAAGCTCTTCTCGGAAAACTTTATTTATGATCCGTTGAACGTTTTCCCTAAACCATTGGTAACTATCAGTAATAGGATAATGTGATATGATTTTGAAAGGATCCAAAAAAAAGGAAAAAGTTCCCAAAATTTTTTTAAAAAAGTATGAAAACTCGTGGCATTGAAGTTTTAAGACTAATAGGGAAAAGATGAAACCACCAACCAGATTGAACTTGGCTGCACAAGAAAGAAAAAGGTATCCTTTAAGTATTAAAACTGACTAATAGTCTATGAAAAAATTTAAGGATCGGTTAATGTTCAAAAAAATTTTCGAAAAAATTTTTTTTAAAGTCTTAACAGCAATTAAACTTAGAATCTTTTAACGGAGGTCAATAACTACGCTCAGAAATAACACGATGGCAGAAAAAATGTGCTTACCATGCATAGATAATCGATAAGAGATCACACTAAGTCTTAAGACTATGAAAACAACAAGAAAAACAGGCAAAAACCAAATTTCAGTATAAAAGTGCGAGAAGAAAATTTGGAAGCCATTTAAACCATTAGCTTTTCTCTGAAAACTTTATCAGTGGTCCACTGAATGATTTTTTTAAGCCAATTGGATTAGGACAATTTTTGGACAATGTGTATAATACTTGGATAATGCGATAAGAATTCGAAAGTAGCCAATAATACGAAAATATCCAAAATTTTGATTTCTTGTGTCATTGAAGTCATATAGTCAATAGTTAGAGGATAAAACAGCTAATTAGATTTATTTTATTAGCGGTAGAAAGCAATAGGGTTCTGTCAATACTGAGACTGAATAACAGATCGCAAAAAATTTAAGATTGGTCAATGTTGAAAAAAAATTTCGAAAAATTAATTTTAAATACTTAACAGCCATTAAATTCAATAAATGTCACCTGCAGTCAATAAATAAGCTCAAATATGCTTCAATAGGAGTTTGGGAATGTTTGTCATGCACAGGTGATCAATAAGATATCACAACTGGTCTTATGACTATGAAAACAACAAAATCATGCTAAAACCAAAAACTCAGTAGAGAAGTGCGAGAAGAAAAGGTCGAAGCCATTTGAAACCATAAGTTTTCCTCAGAAGACTTTATCTATGATCCCCTGCAAGTCTTCTTAAGCCAATAGGGGCTGTCAATTTTAGGATAATGTGTTAAGGATTTCAAAAGTAACCAACAATACGGAAATATCAAAAAAAAATTTAAATTTCTTTGAAATCTTGCGTCATTGAAGTCCTATTACTAAACGTTAGATCAAATTTGGTTTCAGTAGGACGGACGAGGGTGCTGTCATCACAGAGTTTGACCTACAGTTCAGGATAATAAGTTTATCATTGGTTAATAATCAAAAAAAATTTTGAAAAATTATTTTTAAAGTCTTAGCAGTCATTAGCTGTCCACTTAAAGCACCAGATATGTTCATTTAAATCTCATTACTCAACATATTGGACTGTTAGTCAATGACTCCTTGACAAAAAATTAGTAAAACCTCAAAAAGAAATTCAAAATTTCATTTAAAATTACGAAAACTCAGAGTCGAATTAAAAGAAAAGCATGAGTAATTCCTTGAACACATTTTTTTTGTTCATTGGGCTTCATTTGACTGGAAAGGAGTTTTTTCCTTAATGGAACCTCGAGATGAAAAGTGACCTGTCTCTAGGAGACTAAAAAAGCAAAAAAGTAGAAAAGTTTTATAAAAAAAAAAGAACTAGTCTTTTTTATTGCCTTTAGTCCATTATGAACACAAAATTAGTTCATTTTTTGGCAAAAAATTTAAGTTTGAAATAGTATTTTTATAGAAAATATCTTAATTTGAAGAAAAATCACACTAGAAGTGAACAAATATCCCGTGTTCACACAAAACTTCAATCCTCGATAACTCCTCGAAAAACAAGAAAATCAAAAAAATCTTTTTAACTTTGAGTTCTACGCTGGGCCAGCTTTTTAATGATACCACTCACATTTCTCTGCGATGAATATATCGATCGGCCAAAATTGACTGAACAAAAAAACCCATTTGAGTATATAGTACCTCCCCCCACAAGTGGGGTCGGAACAATTATCATATTGTTCTCAGAATGTCTTTCATTTCCGCTTCATAAGTGCCAAAGAAAACAACATTGCAATTAAATCCTTAGCGACCAGGGCGATGAAATTTTTCTGTCCAGTTGTTGTAGCTTTCATTCAACACAGAAAACAGCATTACAGTATCATATTTTCCAGAAAATGCATTAAAAAGTACAGGTAATTCTCATTTAGAAAGTGATCCTGAGAAACCCAATAACTATAGTCCCGCATCAGTAACACGAAGTTTAAGAAACAATTTTGATATTGTTTTAAGGAACCAAATGAGTAACCATTTGACTAAAGAAATATCCAATATGATAATACATGATGACAATTTTTTCAATATATTCCACTGTAAATAATAATGTTTCTTCAGATCAAAAACCTTCAATTATTGATTCCATATATGTCAGCACATGTGACCTATATCTGCCTTTTTCGAGCAAGAGTTTTCTTTTTAAATACAAAATCACTTATATAGCAGAGTTCACAACATTGGTTTGACGAAATGAAAGATTTTGGACAAACATCTTTTTGTTAATCGAACTCCTTTATTATTTGTGTAGATTTCTCTGAGAAAATCTCTTTGTCAAAGAAGTTGGATCTTCTGCACAATTTTATTATCAATTTTCTTGACGACTTAGTTGTTTTGAAACAATAGTTGAGCCTCTCTAAACTAGACACAAAAATTGTTGAAGAATGTGCAAGAAGTAGAAAGAAAGGACACCAATCTTTTCAAAAAAAAGCAGAAATTTTAGGAAATCACCATTAAGCTGAACAAATGCTAGGAAAAGTTTCTGCCCAAAACATAGAAATGAAAAACAGCCAAAACATATAAATAAAAACAGCCACAACGTTTTTAACCTGGAAAATTTTGTTGTTTCCAAATCTCTTTGGATGAACACAAATGCTCGCATCTTCACTGATTTAAGGTCAGCATTTAAACAAAATTTTTGATGTAATCTGAAAATACTAACCAAATCTTGTAATTTTAAAGCGAAAGCATAAATTAGTAAATGTACATGTTTCAAAATTGAGAATAAAAGTTTCGGTGGCAATAGCAAACGAACGAAAAAAAAATTGCAACAACATTAAAAAATACCGTAAAACATTAAATGTTGATTTTTCCAGTTCATTCTTTGTTTATATTCAAAGGTTGCCTCAAAAAGGTTGCCTTTTGTTTCCGGATATAAACGCATGGCAGCTTTTCCAATATCGCAGTTGACCATATGCATTAATTGATTTTTAAAAAAGTTCGTGAAATTTATGAAACCTCAATGTCGTCAACATTCATCAATGATAATCTTGACGAACAGTCAACAATTTTTCATCTTTTCTCGAGCATTAAGACCTGCTTTATTAAGATTACTTTGGATATTTCTGCTTCTCAGAACAAATTGTGCCTGAGTAAATCTATAACACCTTGAAAGTGCCTAGAAAATTGCACTCCTCTACGAGCAGTATGAAGTTAATATGATGAGAGATAATAGTTATGAAACCTTGCCAAATATTGCCAAATTCTCTTCCCATTTCTCTCTCTCTCTCTCTCTCTCTATCTCTCCCTCTCTGAGCGTATGTTTGGTTTGTGTGCTTGCATGTGTGTGAGTATGTGTGTGTGTCTTTGTGTGTGTGTGTGTGTATGCGTGTGTGTGTGCTTGAATGCATGCGTGTGTGTGTATGTGTGTGTGTGTGTGTGCGTGAATGCATAAGTGTGTTTGCGTATACTTGTTTGTGTGTGTGCGTGTGAGTCTGTATGCGTGCGTATATATGTGTGTGTGTGTGTGTGTGTTTGTGTATCTTTATGTGTGCTTGTATGTGTGTGTGTCTGTATGTGTGTTTGTGTGTGTGTGTGTTTGCGTGTGTGTGTGTGTGTTTTGTGTTTGTGTGTGTTTGTGTGTGTTCGTGTGTGTGTTTGTGCATGTGTGTGTGGCTGTGTGTGTTTCACGAACGTTTCTTGAGGTGCGGATTGAAGAGCGCAAAAATTTTGGAGATTCTGTAAATTACAATTTTTTGATCAGGAGAGAACTGAAACTACGAAAAATATGACAATAAAACCTTGAGTGCTCAGATTTGGAAGGTTTTTAAGTGATTGGGAACGTGTTCAGAATTTGCTTCAAGCGCTGCGAACAAAGATTGAACAAAAACTTTGAGTAGAGTCACCAGGAATCTGATCATCGCTCTTTTTGATCTAGTGTAGAGTTTCAGATATCCCGGAATGAATTTCAAGACTTGATCAGCAGATCTCCAGTCAAATAATCGTCTTGAATTGACAGAAAAGTTCTGATAACGTCTTAACTCAAGTCTTAAGATTTGTGACGACATGCCAAAACTTGCTCAAGACTTTTCAGGTCTAAGAACGTTTGATTGTTTTCGTCGTTTTTGTTACTATTGATTATTTTAGTCGTGGTATTAGTAACAACTGGTTTATCGGCCTTCTAGAGATATAATTTATTTCGATTAAAGCTGTCAAGTTTTAGCTGATGGTGCTATTCGGGTATAATTTGTCTTTTATGAAATTTTTTGAGTGATTTAATATAATCCTGCCTCCATATATTCTTTTAGTCACTTAGAATTTTTGTAAAACAACTATCAATGTTTTTTGCTTCCTACAATTGAATAGTTTCTGATCAAGGTTCTTTATGTACAACTAAGTGATTTATTGACTATATGGACTCCAGTTTTTGAGAAAAATTACCTGGTAATATTAACATTTAATGAAAAAATATTTGCCGAAATCACTCATTAGCTCTCTCAAAATTTGGTACATGCTTTTTCAGGACGCCTGGTGTTAACTTTTCTACAACGCATTTGCAATCTCGGAACGAGTTCCAAGTCTTGATCAGTACTTCTCCAGTATAATACACGTCTTGAGTTGACAAATCAGTACTGATCACTCATTATTTCAAGTCATAAGCCTTGCGAAGACTTGCTCGAGACATTTGTCAAGTCTAAGTCAAGTCCTGGCCAAGACCTGGCAATTCCTGAGTCAAGTCTTGACCAAGACATGACAAATTTTAAGTCATGCCAGGACCAAAACTTGACAAGTCTTGATCAATGCGCAGTTAGGCAAAGTAAATTTTTAATAAAAGTTTATTTATAATTAAGGCTATTCAAAATTATTAAAAATTCGTTGAAACTTTTTAAGAGAAAATTGCTAATACAATCAGGCTATTTCAGAATTGAGCATATACCAATTACAATTGTCCCATATATACAAAACGAAACCAATTTTTATTCAATAGACTGGAAGAAATGGCCATGACTTGTATCATTAGGCGCTTTCAGAATTTTTTTCATTGTCATTCAAATGATCATTTTTGAAGTGTTCATGTTGTGTTTCGCTTTTGTTTTCACTTTGGAGAGTTGTAAGTAAGTGGTGGCCTTCTTCTTCAGCTTCCAAACGAAATGAAACGAACAAAAAAAACTGTGCTCAAAACTTGATTCAAGACTCCACAAGTCTTTGCCAAGACTTGCTTGAAGACTTGTCAAGTCTTCGCCAAGACTTGCTCAAGACTTGTCAAGTCTTGGCCAAGACTTGATTCAAGACTTTCCAAGACTTACGATTTTATTTAAGACGTGCTAAGTCTAAAAAGTGATATGATGAGAGCTCTGATACAGTACTGATCCAAGACTTACAATTTCACCGAATCAGTACCGATTATGATTTGACGTTTAGTCCACGATCACTGCCGCCTTATCTCTCATATAACCCTGGTATAAAAAATGACACGATTCTATCACAAAAGCTGACATCTTTTTGAAAAAAGACAACACTAAAACTTTCTATCAATTTTTCCCCTTATCCACGATGTCACATTGGAACACACAGTCGGGCCGAGGATTATTTGAAAAAATGATTAAGATAAAAACTTGTTTTCGTTCACCCCAAAATCTTACATAAGTTTGCTGTGAGTTCGTGCAATTAGTATTGCTACTAGCTCGGAGTTTCCCAGCCAAACTGCAAAGGATCCAAAATTGTGGAAAACAGCGAAATTACGAATACCGTTTGTAAAATTGACTCTGAAGAGTTTCATAATAAAAGAGGTGACTTTATGCGCAAAAAAGTAGCAGGAATATTGTCTCTTTCAGAAAAATTGTGTCGTTAAATCAACGCTTAGCTTAACTTACATAATTTAAACGATTTCGCCATTGTTGCATAATTTCGATCTTTTTTGTGGGCGTGAAATTTACATGCCCCTTAAGCGGGTGATGGGGCAAAATAGATAGCATATTTTTGAAGTAAATGGCGGTAATTCCTCAGCCCGGAATAAATTATCCACGGTATACACCGTATCTAGAGGGCTCATTATCCCATCGTAAGCCTTGCCAGCAGGGCACTTTGGGCATACACGTGGGCACGTGTTCCTTCCCTTTTAAATACTCTTTAACACTGAGAGAACTTCTGAGGGCGCAATAATTTGAGTTTTTGAACAGTTTCGTCTTCTCTTTGTTGCCTCCAGGGCCATAGTTGCATGCCACCACCACTGCCTGTCCGCCTGAACAAGTTGCAAAGTCACAGCCCAAATCAGTTGTGTCATCCCACATCATCTGCAACAAAATTGCACCGTCACAAATGCTAAACATTGTCAAAAATTAACAGATATAAAAATAATAGATAAATATAAAGTAATAAATTTTAATTTGATTTTATAAAAAATAATAGTATTGTTCTTTTTTAAGAAAAACCTTCAAAAAATATCAAACCCGGGTCGAGGTTTGGCGGTGAATTTTCGTAAGAAATGCGGTGAAATGCGGTGAAAAAAAATACTTTTCGCCGCGTATTTCTTACATCTTTTTGCGGTGAATCGCGATGAATTATTTATTTTCACCGCGTTCTCAGTGTTCTTACAAAAAAGAATCGTCCCCACACAGGTTCCAACCTCTGACCTCTTGCATGCCGTCCACTGCTTAGTCCACTGCTCCAACTGTCACTGTTATCTTTGAAATTTCTTGTGAATTTAAATCAGATTGAGTAAACTTTGGAAATCATATGCGGTGAATTTTTGTAAGAAATGCGGTGAATTTCGCGGTGAATTTTTGTAAGAAATGCGGTGAAATGTGGTGAATTATTTTTTTTCACCACATTCACCGCTTTCACCGCATTTCTTACATTATTTTGCCGCAAGATTTGATGCGATGAATTTTTGTAAGAAATGCGGTGAATTTTACGGTGAATTTTTGTAAGAAATGCGGTGAAATGTGGTGAAATATTTATTTTCACCGCATTCACCGCAATCATCGCATTTGTTACAAAAATTCACAGCATTCACCGCATTTCTTATAACAATTTACCCAAAAACCTCGACCCGGGAAGCATTCTTTGCTATTTTTGCTCTCTTTAGAAGAACTTATTTTGATAAATGTAATACCACTGCAGTCTTTAAATATTCCATTACTTCTTTACTAAGAAAACTAGCCTATTTTCCTAATGAAACTTTAGAAGTCAAATTCTAACTATTTATAGGAACCATCCATCTAGCGCTCTTTAAAAAGCATTGTAGACATCAAATAAAACAACATTTTGATTTCAAATTTTTTCTCTAACATCACGTCATAATTCTGTTAGCCTTTGCAACGTCTACCAGACGATTTGCATAGTTTTTATACAAGTTTCTAACGACATCTGCGTCAATTTTGTTCCAAATTTTTGACACATTTTCTACGTTTTCCCAAAACACATTTTTTCATAGTCGCTGCTTCAAAATTGCCCAGAAAATTTCAATTGGATTTACATCTGGAGTAAATGCTGGCCATTTCAGTACCTTCCACTCCTTTTCTAGGGAAAAAATTCCAATAATTTTCTGATTTATGCACAGAAGCATTATCTTGCACAGAATAAAGTCCAGAAAAATGCATGTTTCCTTTGTAATTATTCAAAGTTTCCATATAAGTGACAGCGTTTAGCTTGTTTGAACAACTAAAAAACATTTTCCGCTCATCTGATCCTATTGCGCCCCAAAGCACGAAGAATGCTTCAAACGCAGAAATTATGCTGAACCTATCTTTTTGGTGCCATAGTGTATAGTCTGAAAATATCAAAAAAACATAGATTGCTTCTGAGCTTTTTGGTGCCATAGTGTATAGTCTGAAAATATCAAAAAAACATAGATTTTCTGAGCTGGACTAATACCTGGCATCCTCGACAAAGTAGACGCTACTGAACCTACCATCCCAGTTGCAATTGAAACAACATAAGAAAATTGAAAAAAATCATTGTATACCCAAAATGTCTACAACGTGCGGTACTTTGATTGCTATTTATAGGCCTACTTCTGGACAGTATCAATATAATTATTACATATAAGTCTTATAAATCAGATAAAATACAACAAAGCTCAAGGTGCGATCTATAGCTGTGCTTTATAGGTTTGTCTTGTTTCTATATTGATTTCGGTATTTGATATAGACTCCGTTCATTTTAGAAATTTTTTGCTGGGCAACTAATGTTTTAAACCAATTAAATTAGATTGATGAAAAAACGTTAGTGAAAATACTCTGATTCAACAAAACAAATAACACGCAAAAGTTGAAAGGGCGGCAAGGTTAGCTAAAGCGAAATAAATTTTTTTAGAAATACCAAAAGAAAACATTAGCCAAAAAACATCGCATCCGTGGCAAAGTAAGCATTATTTTAAAACGCTGCCAGCTGTTAAATCAAAAGCTTTGTCAAATATCATTATACGAGACACGTGGAATAGAAAAAACACAGAATTAGTGGAAAGGCAAAATTTGGAACCTGAGATCTTCTTGAAAGTTTTTCACAAGAAGTTACAACCCAAAAAATTGATCTCAAAATAACATACGCTTATAACTTGCTTCTGGGCTTATAACTTGCTTCCCGCATAAAGGATAAGAAATAAAAACAAAAGACATATAGAAAAAATTAAGAACATAATTGATCATAAAATTTCTTGTCTTGTCCTAGCAAATAAAAAAAGTAAAATACAATAAAAAATAATCATAAATTTTGTTGATCTGTTCTCCCGCGTCTCTCAAAACCTTCAATGAATAGAAGCGACTCTGTGTTTCTTCTTTTTTTCTCTTTGGATATGAATATGTTTAGCAGGTTGACCTCAATGCCATTAAATTTTGAATCCTTTTGTTTTTCACTTGATCAATGAAGAAGGTACCGCGAAAAAATTCAAGAAACTATTTGAAATCAAACGCTAACCAAAAAACCCATGACGTTTTTCACATTATATCAAGCTGCGCCAGCACTTGAACAATACAACGTTAAAATTTATAACAAAGGGTGTACCTTTATATCCGAAAATAGTCGAAACGGCTTTAAAGTTCAAAAGCTTATAATACAGTCTGTGGAAACCACTCAAGTTGAATGAAGATCAGTTGAAAAGCAAAAACCTGCTTGGATTTGGCCACAAGGGAACAAAAGTTTCTTAAGAGTCAATCGTTTTACACCAAGGTTTTTTCATAATCTTTCAAAAATGCCACATGAGCAGAAAATTACTCTCGCCTCTCTCTTCAATTTGTTCAACAGGTTGACTTGTATAGTTTGTTATCACGTTCGACATTTCCTGTTTCATACACTCCAACAAATTTATAGATAGAGCAGACGCTCCGCCAATAGTCTTCTTCGAGTCGTAAAAGAAAGAGAGCAGTAATGGCCGGCTGAGAGCACAAAATGAAGCGGCTATCAATCAATTGATCAGTATTTTGGTAATATTGAATTGACCAGATGTAAACCTACGTTGCTCTTTGCAGAACATTATCCGCACAATATAGTTGAATTGATTGTAGAATAATCTTTCAGAGACGATTGAAGTTGCCCATCGCATTTTCTTAAAAATTTTTTTTAATTGTTATTTTGTAGATAGTATATTGTGTACGTCACCCTCGAGATACTCTCACCTTTACTTTTCTTTATGTCGCTCAACCTGTATAATAAGGTAACTGTTTAACACGTAGTAGATCTGTTACATAACTCTTTGTCTGTCAATCTTGTGTAGTAAGCTAATGATCTTGAATGCTTTTTTGTCAACTCACTCCTCTTTTGTATAGGTATATACAACGGACGGCAATTTAAGCTGTCATTTTTTTCTCTTTGTTCTTAGTTCTTTTCTGATGCTAGATCGTTACGCGATGCTTCCTTTCAGTGGTACAGTGAACCATACCTGTGTTGATTCGTTGACCTAATCCTGGATTTGGAATATTCATTTCACCGCAGACAAAATTATGGCCTTTATTCATTTTACCAATCACCGATTTCAGCGGTACTATGCTAAAGAAATAAAGAACCTGTGTGAAGTGTCCAATTCTTCCGGTTGTGTTGCAGCCGTCATATGGCTTGTCCTCCCCGCTGAAGCTGAAGTTGGATATCTCCCTGAACCAAGCCTCAGCTGACCTCTTCCCCTGGATCGGCAGCTCACTCTCTGGCGCATTGTAGCTGTAGTCCATCATGTATAAGTTCTCTCCCACGTACCTACAGCAACAATTTAACAAAAATTTAAGTTAAAATATTATTTCGCTAGAAAACTGTGTATATAATCCATGATGCTTGTATTTGTAACACCAGAAACAATTTGTTACCCATTTAGAGGTGCCAGACGGAAGTGACCTCTGATCAGACCCAAGTCTAACGCACACGATGTGCTTCCAGACCAATATTACAGGGTCTGGGATTTGGCTTGAGCGCTTTAGTATAATCAAAGGTCACTTCCGGATGATAATGGTCAGATCAGAGGTCATTTCCGTCTGATCAGAGGTGGATTCAAGCGCACATTAGTCTGATCAAAGAAGATTTTGAGCACAGCTTTTTTCTTTTAATTTTTTGTATTTTTTAATGAGAGATGTTGGCTCTGCCAAAAGGCAACAAAAACGCAGCTTTCTGATCAGTGACACATCTAAAGTCTGCTGCCTCTAATCAGAATCAAAAGGGTCCAGCTGATAGAAAAAGCCGGTCCCCTTAAAAATGAAATTTTGATTAACTGAAGACCACGACATTTCTCATGGAAAGCTGTATAAGTTCATCCATTGAGTCTGAAATATGCACTAATGGTATGCTAATTATTTCTTTTTCTCAACAGTTGGGTTTCATTTCTGTTAGCAACACTTTTAGAATTGGTTTTTCCTCTGATGAATTTAATACTGCAAACATCAATTTTTATGAAACGAATATAATATAGCAAAATTGGAGAGAGTTTTTCATTGAAAACTATTCACTGATCCGACTATTTCGAACGCAATTGAGTCTGATCAGAGGCGATATCGTGCGTAAATATCTTGATCAGGGCATTCCGAGCGTGCACGGTGTTTCAAACGCACTTCAGTCTGATCAGTGGACACTTTGGTCTGGAATGGTCTGATCAGAAGTTACTTTAGTCTGGCACGGTCTGGTCTGAGGTCATTTCCGAATGGCACCTCAACCTGGGTGTTATTTAATATTTCGCTAAAAATGGATTCCCTGAAAGTAATTAAAGTAATCATAATGATTTTTTCCAAATACTTGTAGCAGTCAACTTAATTTTTGTAATTAGGTCATTTATAATTTTGTATTTTCTGTTTAGACGATCAAATTTGTGAAATGATTGTCTTCAGTCGTTTACAATTAGCTGATTTTGTTCACCAAATTCTACACTTCAATATGTTTAGCCGTTTGAACAAAATCATCTCAGTTTAGAATTCAAAAAGTTGAGTATTTTTGTTGTATGGAAGCAAGAAAAGAAATATTGATATTTTTGACCATGCGAAGAAAAACAAACAAATGATCAAAAGATTTTTTTCAATTTCTATAGAAGTCATTTGTCAGTAAACGACAAGTTGAAAAAAGTGGCCTAAATCAAAGTATTACTTTTTATAAACAAAATCGTTTATATACTAGAAGGTGCCGATACTGTATTGTCGCAACACAGATAAAATCCACAAAAAGTTTCTCTTCTTATGATTAAGAGTGACTTAATAAAAGCCCCTCAAAACCGATATCTATGTTTATTGCAATCGACAAAATTGACTAAAACATTATAAAGCTATACTTTTTTATCATTGCTGGAAGTTCATTATGACCCATTCGCGTGTGGCACACCGTTTACAGCTGGAATTGATACTGAGAGGTGTGATCTTGGCTTTATATATGATTGGAAGGAATTATATCATTAAGATAATGATCAGCTAAGTTGAGAAATTTCCTCGGAAGAAGATTGAAAGTTATGGAGAAAAAAAGTATTTTAAATGAAAAGTTCTTTTTGTTTTCTGAACAGTATGACTGTTTGAGACCGTTTTTTAACACAGAAATTGCTTGTTTTTATCAGTTCTTTAGGAAATCCTTTCTGATCGTTTTTAAACCCAGGAAATGATCGTTCTTGACCGGAATTCTTTAGGGGATGAATAAGACGGATAAATTTGAAATATTACCAGAAGCCATGAAGAGGCATTCGTTTTTTACTTTCACTGTGTACTAAATGTCTGCACCCTCTGGCCACCACCCCTTCAGCCACCTGATGTGCATAATGGGCCAGATCTGCATTCCACTTCAACGCATCCAATTTGGCACTGGCTCTGAAGGCGTTTTGGTAACACAGTGCATATCTGGCAAACAGGTCATCCCCCAACAACGACCCGTTCTGGCTAAGAGACCTAGAACAGACCATAAGCATCGGAGGAGTTTCTTCAGCTAACTGGACTTACTGTGAGATGATGGGATGGGGTGTTAAACAAAGCCATTGTTATTATTTTGATTATATCGTTAACGACGTATGTCAGTTCGAGACAAACTATTTTAACAGATGAAAAAGCTTTCAGCCAATTTCGTTTTATACACAAAATTACGTCAAGCCAATTTCTTTTTGGAGCTGATATGGACAAAAATATATTTCTATCGCCAAGTTGACCACAGACTTGTAAAGGCCGTATCAAGATTAATGACATGGCATACTAAAGGCAATATAATGATTATGGCGATACAGTACTAACGCCCTATAAAGTTTAACGACGTGAAGTAAACTCATAAAAAAAACTTCGACATTACTTTTAGGGCTCACAGTGGAGCAACAACTTTGGTGATACTTACAGAAGGGAACTATCAGCTAAATTTTAGTTTAATGTGATCAAAATCTATACGCAAACAACCTTTTGAAAAAAAATACCTGCGAGTTATGAAATGAAAACAGCCAAGCTAGCCTCAAAATTCTCACTTTAAAGTCCGCGCTGTCCTAGGAGATTTTTCAGTTCAGTTTAATTTATATCGTAAATTCCGTGAAGGAAAAATTTTGGAAAAGATTGGAAAAATATTAGACATCTTAGCAATCTATGAAAACAGAACTTCAAAACAGATAACTTTCACTTTCTTGGACAAGTTAGACTAAAAATTCCAGTTCTTTTGGAATCCGCTGCTTACAATAGGGCTTCTGTGTTATCTCCAAAAGCAGATTATGAAACAAAAAATTAGGGAAATGGTCAGCTAGCATGAAAATTTGTCTCTCAGTCTCTATTTACTTTTCGAAAACGTTTTGTTCCGGTTTTGGAAAAAGCCCCCACACAAAACTAGATAGGCAAAAAAAACCCAGGGGAAGAAGTCCCCAGGGAAATAAACCCCCACTTGACTGCCAAAGTGATGCATTTTCAATCAAATAAATTTAAATGATTAGTTAAATGAATTATACCTACACTTACACAGACTCTAACACAATTACACAGATAAAAAGCAAAAGATTGAAACAGTTTCTCAAAATGACATGTTTGAAGCAATTGCTAGCAAAATTTTTAATGGTTGATATTCGTGTGCAGAACAAACAATTTGGTTTATTCTGCCAAGATTCTCACTTTATTTCACAACCTGATTCCCCCTTTTTGTTGAGCCACGGTGAACTCTTGAAGCGCTTGTTGTTTGTGTCTCGCTTCCAAAAATTTCCAACATCGGGTTTGCTCAATTGAAGCATCAATTCAAAACGTCTATGAAAACCTTCTATAGCATTTTTAGTCCTCGGTAGGTGCTGAATCGTTCGATGATACACATTCCACATTCTGAGATGAAACCATGGTTTTCTTCTACTCCCATTCCTGTTTAGGCGGCCAAAATAAACTTCCTCAAAAAAATCATCAAAATCTTTCGCTTCCAATTCTGGCATCAGTAATTGGAGCATTTTGAACCAATATTCAGTATGTGTGGGGGCGAAAACGCAAGTGCTGTGAACGTACGGATACTTAAATTAAAATATTATCGGGGAAGGCTTCCTTTTGGGACATTTTTTGAGGCGCACACAAATTCCATCATTATTGTGTCGGTGTGTGATAAACTGTCTTCTAATTTTTCCCAAATTGCCACATATGTGACTTGTTTTTTGTCTGGCAACAGAGCATATATGCATGGGACAGTTATTCCATTGTCTAGGCAATGCACAGTAAAAAATCTGGTATATTATGTTGGGACAGCTTTTGAATGTTACATCAACAAACCATTCTTTTTTGTCGCTGAGCAATTGCAAACTGTATTGGGTTCCAAAGACGAGAAATCTTTTTTGCAACTGCTGAACGTTTCTATCTTCAAAAAGGAAGTCATCGCCTTTCGTCATAGTAAGGAATTTTTCGGGATTTTAAAGTCTTTGGTCTTTGGAATTGGCCAGATCCTCTCCGTTGTTGTTAATATAGCGGACACATCTTTTGAAGTGCAAACTTGTAGGCATTTTGCCTGCGTATTCAGCACTGTCAATTGGAACATTGTTTGATAGAATGCGTTGAGTTGAAGCACATTCTTGTACAATTGCGTCTTTTCTAATCCGGTTCCTAAATTCGTGAATTTCATTTAGCGTGGAGTCGGGTGCGTGCGAATGTTGGTACAACAATTACCGAATGTTTTGGTCAGTAAGTGTCCAAATTGGCTGCTTACCTTGTGCTTTGTTTCTTCTTAATTTGCAGTACCAATTAGTAGAACTTTTGAGTTCTCTGTTTTGAATGTCAGCGAAATCTTGATATATAAGCTTTGTTCCTCCTTTGTTTGTTTTAATGTAGCACAATTTGAAAAACTCAGAGGTTTCCATTTATTTGGAACTTTGGTTGTTGATTTGAGGTTTGATAAGTTAGAGATTGGGCATAGTTTCAAAATTTGTTTCAAAAATGTCACACTAATTGGATTAAGATAACAAAACGATTGCTGTTGATTGTATGTAGACGCATTTGATACAGGACGCGCTAAAAAGGTTGATTGAAAACCAGATATGTAGGCTGAAAAATTGGGTTTTTTTCAGTTTATCCACCACAAAAACTCTCCCTATTACCTTCAAGGTGTTTTTCCCCTCCCCCACCGTAGGGCAAGAGACAGCACCATGACTATAGTTAGGTACCATAGCACGGAGGATTGGATGTCAACCCTTTAAGCACTGTCCTTTATTGACTGCCCATAGGAAGCACAAATATGAAAGATTAAAAATGTGGTTTAGACGGTACTATTCGCAGTGATTTTTTAGTCAGGGGTAGGTTTCCAGGGGGCACTTGTTATACTCCACTCCTTCTGAGTTGGACCATCTTTTTTAGAGGCCTAAATATAAAATCTTTCGAAAAAAAATTTATAAAGTTAAAGAGCGAATACGTAAAGCGGAACATGAACAATCACTTGACATGTTTTAGGCGTGCGTGTTTAAGTTTTGTTTTGTTGATTTTTTTTCAATCTCATTGTTTTTCTTTCAATGATAAAACGGGAGTTTTTTTCTTGGGGGTTTAATTGCGTGGGGTTTTCTCCTTGGGGGTTTGTTTCCTATTAAAATGAGATGGGGGTTTTCCGTTGTGGTTTATTCCCTTGTTTTTGGACAGCAGTAAAACCGTGAAACAATTAAAAAATGCGCTTTTAAAATTTTACTTTCCAATATAACAAAACACAATTTTATGCAGTCTAGCCTGGAAAAAATGTCATTTTTCACTTATTACGTCATCAGTTGGTCAGTGAGAGCCAATTATGAAATTTTGTTAAGACATTTGGGCAACAATGTTTCTATATTGGGAGAATACTTTGAGACAGAAATTTGTATAGCAGGGCCCTTGGATCTCTGGTTCATGTATAAAATTTGACATGTTATTGAAGCAAAAAATCTTTCTAAAAATGGAAATGAAGGTCAAAAAATAAGAAAAAAGGTTTCATGGGACTATCCAGAAAGGATGACTGTCAGAAAAAATCTCATCGGGAGTAGTTGTTGCTAAGGTGAACATTTACTTCGATGTTGCAAATAAGCTAGTAACAGCGCCATGTGAGAATCAACAGCAATAGTTTCTGGCATAAAATACAAATGTCGATGTCTTTAAAAAGAATATAAAGATGTCTTGGAAAGCAAAAAAGAAACATAATTGAACTGAGAATCTCATATAAGGTGATAGATAATTCCAGTTGCAAAGCGTGCAATTAAAATTTGGAATGGCTCAGCACTAAACAGAATAATAAATTTCGTTGAGTGCTTGAAAATGTATCGAGAGTTTATCTCCGCAAGAGACCAACGGCTGTTTGTCGAGAATGCCGGTCGGGAACAAATATTTCTTACGTTTCCAGGGAAAAAAACTAAGCGTCCTCAAACTTAAACGAGTTCTAGAATGCACGTTGTAAATTATTGAAAAAAAAATTTTTCAGGTAACCAAATTTCTTGTTCTCTTTCTGCAGTTATTACTTTTGGAATCTGATGTGAACGGAATTTTTATGAAAATGAGTCAGCTGATCGAGTTTTTAGACACTCCAAAAAATCTTGAGGTGAATACTGCTTCAAAAAAGTGCTACCCTAGTCGAGACTTGGAATTATTAAAAGACCGTCCTCGGCAGATTTAAGGTATGGAAAGACTGCCTTCGACAGATATTGGGTATGAAAAGAAATTGTCTGGAACTAATGTGATGTCCTGGACTTTGGCTGGAACCAAAACAACCGTCCCAGAATTTGGCTGGAACTAAAACATGTCCTGGAATTACGCTCGCGGCCGTTTTAATGACTTGTTTTCAATTTCCTGCAAAGTTAAGGACATGAAGCGCAATTGGTTAAGCATTGGGAAAGTTAGGAGAAGGTCACGAGATCGAACCCAGGTGTTGTCGGAACTTTTTAGTTTACCTCATATTTGCATATGAAAAGAATTTAGCTGGACTTATGAAAAGAATTAGCCTCGAATTTAACTAGGGTCCTCGACCGTGTAATTTAATTCAATATTTACACCCCACCCCTCCACCTGGAATTAATAGGTCTGTTCATAAATTCCAGGTCTCGAATAGGGTAAATAATTGCTATCGGTTATGAGGGAAAGCGGCCTGAGTAACAATTTAATAGTTCTTCAGTCCCAATGTCTCTTTATTAGGGATGATGTTAGATTGATTTTAGATTGATGATGGATCACGCCTCCAGGTTACTTGATAACTTTTGCATGATAAAATTATACCTGGTAAACCTATACAAACTCTTTCAGATTCCATTTTGGTTTGCGCTGAACTTTATATTGAAGGGGTAATTTTAGCCAGTTTTTAACCATAAATGGACGGGTAGAAGTGTTGATAGTACTGAAGGCTCTTGAAGCTTTGAGTCGTTTATTTGAAAAATTTTTGATTTTGTTTCTTGGAAAATGTTTGCAAATCAAATTTTCATAACTTGTAACAATTTGGTCTCCCTGTAAAATACTTTGCTTTTTATCGGATCCTTAGCCTTTATCTTTTGAAAATTTCGATCTGTTTGAAATTTTTTCTTTCAAAAAAAATAAAACTGAGAACTAATTGAGCCTTAAAATGACAAGTTGTTGTTTGTTGTAACAATTAGATAACCCCAGACGTTTAATTCTTCTGATGTACTTTCTCTACTTAAATTAAGGAACCTTCATGCAACAACTACTTTTCTGGCTTGCTGTTGAGACCTTAAAATTTCTTCGTTAAAAACACGCATTAGAAATTAATCTACCCTAGCAACTTTGCCGCCACTTTCTTCTGATTTTTTCCGGATGAATTTACCGTTTGATACATAAGTATGCTGAGAAATGATGTTGTGATCATTGGAAAAACATCTATTTTAAGGCCATCAAAATTCTATATGTTTCTTGTTGCTTATCCACGATTCTGGAGACCATTTGCTCGTTTGCCTTTAGTCCCGCATAAAGTCAGAGAGCGAAAACTTTTCATTAGCGGATAAGTTCCCTAAAGTGATTTACAAGTGTAAACGGTCCGTAACCGTTTAGCCCCCCAATCCTTCCCCTTGTTATTTAGTTCAAATTTATTGAGTTCATATTCATAATCGCTGTAAAAGTCATATCTCTAACTTTGAATTTTCATGACTTTCAATGCCAAACCTTTTCATTCATTATCATACATGAGTTTCATCGTGCCACACTTAACTTTGATCGTAAATGCGGTATAAACCACACCTTTGTAGGCTATTATTTAACAAGCATACAAGCTTATAGAAGCACACACAGCAAAATGAACTCTTGAAAATCAGTCGTTGTCTCTGAAAGCGGATCAGACTAAAGAACAGATAACAAATTTTGGCGCATCCTAGGTTTTAAAACCGAACCACCGACTCACAATACAGAGACAACTTTCTGACTTGTCTAAAAATTCTGACTTGTAGTTTCTCACTAAAACTTTAATAAAAATCCCACCACCTAGCTGAATTATATGTGCTATAGATTTTTCCATCTGATATTTTTAGCACTTCAATTTTATCGACAGCCAGGCTTTCTAAGTAAGGTACAGTTCGATGACCTTCTCCCTGCATCGTTAATTGCACTCCGAACATTATGATGCAATCCACTCAATGCAGTTCTCTAGTCCATGCGGCTAGAGGTCCCACATTTGCTAATAAGATTGACTGGGGCCTGAGCGGGTGAAGCTGCGGGTTCTCTTTTGAACCAACGCATAGGCTTACGACGGGGATAGTCGAACATATACATAGGTAGCAAAGCCTGATCTTTCTTAGATTATAGCACGTTCTAGTTCAGCTAAAACTCTCTGACCCTAAGTCTAGCGAAAAAGCATTAAAAAATTCAGGGTCTGATTCAGCCCCTCTTACATTCATACAGATAATCTAGCTGATTCTGATTTACATTTTTGTACCTGCTGACACGCAAGTGCAAAAATTTTTGTTTCAACGCGCAAAATTTTCTAAAATGTAAAACAGTATCCTCCCCAGGTTAGGGTGTTTCTCTGCGACCGTGATCAAACAAAAACCTCCCCACAACGCAAACCGTACCTAAAATACTTCAAAAAACAGCAAGAATTCAAGCAAGATTTGGTAAAACATAAGACAACCAAACTATTGTTGGCTGTCCACAACAGCAACATAATTAACATTCAAGTTGTATAGATACAAAAAAAACGATTACTAAGCGTTCGAACAAATTTTTAAGTGCTAACTATAAGTTCAGTGACTCATAACACTCATAGTGACTCAAGTTTTTTTCTGAATGTCATCGTGCAACCATAAATTAAGTAACCATTAACCAATGAGACAAACCAAATCCATGTCAAGCAAAACCAAAACAAAGTCAACCTCCAAGGCTCAACTTTTGCAACTCTTGAAGTTCAAAGTCATTGAGTGGGAAGCAGCACAAGACCTACTCGACGAACAAATGCAACAAACAAAAGCAGCAGCAGACCTCCAAGAGCTCGTTGACGAACTTCGACTGCAAAAAGCGGAGCTTGATCGCATATGTAACGAACTCATAGAACAACAGTTGACACAAGAAGAGTTCGATACTGTTGCTGCATAGTCTGCACGGAAAAATTGCAAATGGCTGAGAATCAAACAAAAAATCAGATTGCTTCATGGGTCAAACCATCAAAAGTTCATCTCTTCCGACACCTCCCCGGAAGAACCCAACAAACTACGGGGCAAGGTTGTTGTTTCAGGAACCAGGCGTAAACAACCCAGCGGAATGAGACGTAAAACGCCAAGGCAAAATGCAGGTGAAAACGCTGAGAGCGGGAATGAGGTGTTCAGTTCTGATGACCATGATCGTGCACCTTCCAAAAACAGTCATCGTGATCTTCAAAAAGAGAGAGCAGGTGTAGCAAAATACAACACTCAGCAACAGAAACCAAAAGAAAACAGTGAGATACAGGAGCATCGCAGCCTCAGTGAAGATGCGAAACAGGTTCAGAGTTGCCCGATTTTTGATGTGAATGTCCCAAATCAAGGTTTTGCTACCCTCAATATTTCAAGCGATCAACCATCAGACACTTTGTACTGGAATTCCGGTACAACACCTGGATTTCAACCTCGAGAAATGCCTGACAATTTCCCTCAACCGTTTGCACACAATAACTATCCACGTGATCAGCAACAGGCACGTCCTTTTTTAGGTAGTCAAATGAATCACTCATTCCCAGAGACAAACAAAATGATGAACGCTCCCAACGGAGCGATTAATCGCCACTTAAATTTCATGCCACTGCAGTTTTCTGAGCAACAGTTCCCACAAGGACCCCACAATTCTGAGTGGACCAATCATCAAGTGGTGATGAATGCGTTCAGTCTACCAAAGTTTAGTCTTGACCATTTCTCAGGCGGTCCTTTGATTTGGTGACAATGGTACAGCTTTTTCAAGTCAACCATTCACGACAATCCAGCTCTTTCAACTGTTCAGAAAATGACATACTTGCAAAACTCGGTAACTCACAAAGCAAAAGACTTCATCTGTGGTTACTCTTACAACGGAGAGTTCTATGAGGAGGCACTTCAGGAACTTATCAGAAAATTTGGAAAGCCGCATCATGTTGTGATTGCGTACCTCACACAAATAGAACAATGGCCTTCTAAAACCAGAATGGATGATCCCAGCAGCTTTGTAAGTTTTGCATCCATCCTCAGACGTTTGTGTACAGACTTTTCGACTCCACCATTTTGAATCGGACCTAAAGGCTTCTGCGGTAGTTAAAGTTGCCAAGGGAAAGTTGACACCAATGACGATTCGCTGGAATCAACATGTACGGAGCATGGGAATAGAGCAACCCAATTTGGCTGATTTTGCAAATTGGATAAGCACATATGCAGAGGCTTGCGAGGATGTTTCTCCACAAAGACCACAAAGAACAGGCCGGGTTAAACGGTTTTCCTAAGGCCATAATTACTACAACATAATTCTTCAAGCCAGCTCAAATTGTCAACTATGCTCTGGGGATCACAACCTTGGTCGTTGCAAAGATTACCTGAGCAAGTTTGTAGCTGACAGTCAGCAATTGGTGAGGCATCACAACTTGTGTGTCAATTGCTTGAAGAGACATGAGAGTGGATTCTGTCAATCAAAAATTCGATGTCTTGTAGACAGATGCAATGGGCTTTATCATTGAACTCTTCATCGAGACGACTTCAGAACTTCGCAGAGAACTGATTTACAAGCAACGAGTAAAGGGGGATTTCAATCCAGGAACAACCCGGTGCATTCAAAGTACGGTATAAACTTCAGCCATACAACGTCTCAGCTTTCGTCAACAATCAGTAACACGCCAAATACCAACAACAGAAGGGGATACAATCAAAACAATTTCAACCCTCGTAATCCAAACTATGGAAACAACAGCTCGCATCAAACTGCCAAACAGCAGCACAGCAATCCTCAGCAATCTAATGACAGAAGTAACTATCACTTTCGATCAGTGACCAGCAACGAACTGATTGATGATTCATCAAAACTTCCACGCGTGCAAAACCACACATGCAGCAGAAATGGGGAACCCACGTGGATCAGAGCTTTTATTCATTTACAGGCAATACCAGTCACGCTCTTCTACAAAGACTTCAACATAGAGACTTCTGCACTTTTGGACAGTGGAAGTGATAATACACAGATCACACAAAACATTGCTCATGCTCTTCGAATTCGAGTCCCTAAAGATATAGAACTACCTTTAGGTTCGCTACATGGGGAGCACACAGTGACGACAGCTGATGTCATGAATGGGAATTGGTTCACTTGGCAGCTCAAAACCGGTGACATGTCTTCCTGTGTACGCAACCTCCATCGAGCAGTTTCAGACGCCATCTGTTCTCGCAAAAATGTTGAATAGACTTTGTAGAGACCATGATCTTCTGGCAGAAGTCAATTTCCTTCGTGACAACAAAATTGGAATACTCATAGGAGCTGATGCTTTTCTGGCTACTGTTCCAAGACACTTCACTACCGGCAAACCAGGAACACCCTACGGAGTCAACACAATGTTAGGATGGACTTTGACAGGCCCTGTGCCTCAAGAGTACTTTCAAACAAACAATAAAGGAAGCAGCAACCAAAACATCACTCTTTTCAACCATCTCAGGCGAGGTAGTGACGACCCGGATGAAAAACTTCTCCATCATTTTGGACCTTTGAAGGTGTCAACTTTAGTCAGGGTTCTACAAAGGGACACAATGAAGAGGACCAGAAGGCACTAAAGACTTTGGCAGAGACCACACATCACAACGGGGAAATATATGAGATTGGACTCCCGTGGCGAGAAAATGTCACACTGCCCAACAACTATTTCATGACAAGGGCTCAGTGGCACGCCTTGCAGAAGCGTTTAGAGAGAGACAACCAACTGAAAGAGAGATATATGACCACTATCTTTGATGATATGGATAAGGGATACATAGCAGCTGTCACTAACCAGGACGCAAAGAACATTTGTTATCTACCGCATCATCCAGTCATCAACAAGCGAAAACCAGACAGGATAAGACGAGTGACAAATGCAGCCTCACAATACAAAGGGGTTTCTTTGAACGAAGCACTGCTAACGGGACCGGACCTTTTGTGCAATATACATGGACTTCTTCTACGGTTTCGTCAGTTCGAGGTTGCAGTAACAGCAGACATAGAGGTTATGTTCATGCAAGTTGGAATCAGAGAAGAAGACCAAGATGCTCTCCGTTTTTTGTGGAGCGGCAATGATGAGGAGAGGACATCCAAATACCAACGAATCATTTTTGGAGCAACTTGTTCTCCCGCCTGCGCAATTTTTGTTCTGAAAAAATGCGCCAACGATAACAGACAAGAACATCCAAAAAATTTTGACTCAGTCACAAAACAGTTCTACATGGATGACTTCATTCAATCATTCTCAACAGAGGAAGAGGCAGCAAATACAGGCAGCAAAGACTTAGCTGAAACATGTTCTCAAAACAAGGGGATTCAACCTCAACAAGTTTCTCAGCAATAACCCTGCTGTGCTGGAAAAATTCCTAAGGCAGACAAAATTGGAGTGCTAAAGTTGCAAAGGATACTTGGTCAAACATGGAATCCTGAATTCGATCAAATTCTTTTTGCGAAACCCAAACATAGCTATGAAAAAGAGAATATCACACAGAGAAAGCTTCTCTCAATGGCTGCTTCTTTGTTTGATCCCATTGGGTTAATCTTGTCTTTTGCAATTCGACTGAGATGCATCTTACAAAAAATCATCAAACAAGGACACAATTGGGACCAGCTGCTATCAAAGAAACATTACCACAAATTTCAGCAATGAATGGAAGACTTCCAGAATATGCCTCCAATTCAAATCCCCAGATGTCTAGTTCCGAACGTCGATGGAACTCACGAGTTGCACACCTTCACAGACGCTTCACTTTCAGCAGTATCAGCAGTGGTGTCCTGAGGACAATCTCCGCTGACGGCTCAATAGCTACGCACTACGTCATCAGCAAATCCAAGGTGGCACCAATCAAACAGTTGAGCATTCCCAAGTTAGAGCTCGAAGCAGCTACATTGGGAGCAGAACTAGCAGGCTTCTGTGAGATCGAGATGACAATAGATGTGAACAGCAAAAAATTGTGGACCGACAGCACAGCAGTACTCAGCTGGATCAAATAAAAGAATCGACAGAAGATGTACATCGCCAATAGGCTCAACAAAAATGCTGAGAACTCAAACAGAGACGATTGGCGACACGTACCAGGAAAAATGAACCCAGCTGATCATGGTACCAAAGGTATAGCTCCATGCAATCTTCAGAACACACCTTCTTTCTTGATCAAACCTGAGAGCGAGTGGACATTCTCCGGTGACAATTCAGCTCAAATATACGCCACACAAGTTGATGACAAGACCAGTGAAAAACCGTTGGTGGATCCAAACAGATTTTCAAACTGGCCTAGATTCCTTAGCACAATTAGGACAGTGTTTAGAGCAGTACGCGTACTGAAGAGGTCGATCAAACGCGACATAACTTGCGACTTGGACGACTTCGCGGCTGACGAAAACAAGGCTCGAGCCCTTCTATTGAAGATATCTCAGTCCACGCACTTCAAGGACACAGTTTCTCGACTTCAAAGTGGACTACCCCTAGACAAGAAAGACAAATCTCTTCAGAGCAACCATCCGGTGATACTCCACAGAGAGTGCAGAGTTGCCAAACTGCTTATCGGAAAGCACATCACGACTGCGGGCATCATGGAATTGAACATGTTCGTGCACATATCCAAGCAACGTTCATGATAGTTAGAATCCGCAGAGCCCTAAGAACTCTAGGGAAGTACTGCTTCATCTGCAGACGCTGGCAAGCAGACAATGTCAGACCGAAGATGGCTCCTCTACCGAATTTTCGCTTTCCGGAGCACTCCAAACTCTACCCATTTGTGAATACTGGAATGGACATGTTCGGTCCTTTTCACATTGAAAAATCCAGAAACTAGACAGAACTCAATTAAGTCTGCATGTTTACATGCTTGGTCACACGAGCAGTACACTTGGAAGTTTGTGAGGACCTCTCCACTGACTGTCTACTAATGGCAATTCGACGTTTTGTATCCAGACGAGGATACCCTGATGTCATTGTTTCGGACAACGGAAAAAACTTTGTTGGAGCTAACCAGGCAATGAAACTCAATTTTAAGGAAAATTACAAACCAGACAACAACTACATGCGTCTTCAGCTGGCGCAACAGAACATGCAGTGGACGTTCAACCCACCTCTGGCACCGCACTTCGGAGGAGTTTGGGAACGACTTATCCAGTCGACTAAATTAAGCCTACTTGTTGTCCTTGGAAGCCGCCGACTAAACTTTTCAGTCTTCCATACAGTCGTAGCGGAGGCAGAAGGAATTCTTAATTAAAACCCACGGACGCATGTTGGGAGCACTTTGATCGACGAGGAACCATTAACACCGAATCATTTCCTGATGAGAAGACGCCACTTCTGCCTAAAACCTCTGGCAAACAACAGAACCAGGTTTTCAATTGAAGACTTTAGGTAGTCACAGACCCTGTTGGACCACTATTGGTCTCGTCTTTTCAAAGAGTTTGTACCGGAACTTAACAGGCGGACAAAATGGCAGCAAGCCAACGCTGAGCTCAAGGAAGGAAATGTTGTTTGGCTCTACAAAGATTTTACACCCCGAGGAATTTGGCCCATTGGTCGGATTGTCAAAGCACATGTGAGTAGAGATGGAGTGGCAAGAAGCTTCGACATCAAGACCAGTACTGGCATAGTGCACCGCCCCGCAGTGAGATTGGGTAAAGTGTTTTTGAAACTGACGATGATTCTTCTTCTTCGTTAGCCGCGGAGGGTGAGTGAATACTCCTTCAATCATGTCAAACTGATACATAAAACTCACTCAAGCGGAAACTTTTGAGGCAGTAAGTTTGAATTTCTGATGTCAACTATTTTGTTCTTTTCTGATACATTTATTTGCTAAGTTTTGTTGTTGTCTGTAACCGTTTAGCCCCCAATCCTTCCCCTTGTTATTTTGTTCAAATTTATTGAGTTCATATTCATAATCGCTGTAAAAGTCATATCTCTAACTTTGAATTTTCATGACTTTCAATGCCAAACCTTTTCATTCATTATCATACATGAGTTTCATCGTGCCACACTTAACTTTGATCGTAAATGCGGTATAAACCACACCTTTGTAGGCTATTATTTAACAAGCATACAAGCTTATAGAAGCACACACAGCAAAATAAACTCTTGAAAATCAGTCGTTGTCTCTGAAAGTGGATCAGACTAAAGAAAAGATAACAACAAGATTGCTGAAGAGAATACATAACGTTTCTCAATAGATAAAGTTACTGTCAAGAAAAATGAATAACTTTCAGGAAAATTTAGGTCTCTTAAAATCAATCGCTTCTCGGAAGTCTTCGATAAAACATGACAATTTTTGATAAATTATAATAAATGATCGTAATACAATGGGAGATGTTCTTGAATTTCATTTTCTTCAAAAGTGATTAGTCACCTAATTTGTCACATAATTTCTAATTTTTTGTTTTGTATATTTCTGTACTTTTGAGGGGAGGAAGCATGCATTATTTTTTAATTAAATTAACAAAAAATTACGTATAAAAGCGATCAAATGGTTAAGATAAGTCAATTATTTCTGCATACTATAACTTTTTAGACAGGAATGGTTTTTTTCCGTCTAAGCAAATTTTTCGACGAGCAAATAAGAACACAAATAGAAGTTTTGGAAAAATTGACGCTATGAGTCGCTATGCTTGCATTAAAACTCATTGGCAATATCACTTTCACTTTCGCAATGGTATTTTTACGGAGAAATTGTAAGATACTTGCAAAATAAAAGCTGGTACGTATAGTAATTATATTGTAAATGGGCCATCTATTTCTATTAACCTGTTGCGAATTGTTGTCAAGTATGAATTGTAAATTGTTGTTACAGTTAAGTATAACTTGATGCAATGATAAACAAAATGTGCAGAAAAATTTTGAACAAAATGTGCAGAATTTTAATTAATTTAACAACTCAGACATAATTTTGAGATACCGTGCTGACGAGAAACATGATAGCTGAGACGCGTATTTTTTCAGAAACCAGGAGACCAAGTGTAGTTAATTTTTTGAAAAATTCCAAACAAATTCTCTACACATTATTTGTTGCAGTTTTACATTAAATTTTTACTCCCTATAGAAACCCAAAAAAAATTGTCTGCTGTTATAATCCCCGGGTTGGTGGAAACCATCTGTGTTGTCAACAGCTTGTAAACTTGCTAGTTAACCCCTCCCCCTGGTATATCGTACCTCACTTCCCGTTTTTATTGAGAGGAAGTGTCGTAATAAACCTAAAATTGTGCTGATAACCTAAAATTCTCGTTGAAAATTCTGAACAAGCTTTATGACAATGAAGTTCTACTAAGTTAATGGGAGGGACAACTAGCTGTCTAGCAACTTGTAATTGGTGTCTGTCAGCTCTGGCGTTAAATTTAAAAGATTTGTAAGTATTCTTAATAAATATACGGTTACTTTCAAAACCATTTGGTTATGTTGTTGCAATCTTTTTATCCTTGAATAACTTCCGGTCGAGCAATTTTCGTAAAAATTTTTCTAAGAAATTTGTTGGATTGTGCTCAATTTTTTTAATCTTACAGCTGAAACCCCTAATAATTATGCGCTGAAACACGCTGAAATGATGTTAAAAAGGCGCTAAAATCAGCTAAATGTTTGAAAAAGTTCATCTCATTTCACATAATTTATCTTATGTTGAAAGTCTTTCCATTTCATTTACTCTTTTATTTAAAAAATGCTTTGTCACCAATGCCTTAAAAAAATCAACAAAAATTTCTAGAATACTTCAGCGCATTTTAGCGTAATTTTATAATGATTTTGAGCTGAATTTTGTAAAAAAAATTAGTACAATTAACACAATTCAGCGCCTTCAGTACATTTCAGTGCAAAAATTTCGGTGTTTGTGCTCAGGTCACCATAATGCAACTTTCTTTGATTTAATTCATGCGAAATCAAACATGATTTTATTGAGTTCCTGGTTGTCATATCTTGCTCAGTATAATTTTCCTCTAAATCATAATATTAAATAATAGGAATTATATATTAATTTTGAACACTAAATAATTTGTTTAATCTTTATTTGGAAGACGTAAAATTTACCTGAAAGTCATACAAGAGCATATATGTCCTCTAAAGCATTGATGGTGCTACAAATTCCCACAAATGAGCGTTTATAGGAAAAAAACAGTCTGCATAGGATGTCAAAACTTTTTTCATTTACATAGACATACTCGTTTAATTAGCACACAACTTTGCAACAGAGTTTGCACTTCATGGTTTTTTTGGTTGATCACAAAGTGATTTCGGGGAATCATATCAATGGTGCCTTAGCAATAAAAATGACTAATTTAATGAATATGGGGGAAATGTACGATTCCCGATCGTCAAATGTGATTTTTTTTTCGTTTCATATTAAAAAAATTCCATTAAGAAATCAATAATGAATGCTTTGAAATCGGTGGCGGTCAAGCAAGCCGATAGGCAAGCAAGCCGAATTTTGAAAATGAGGTCAAGTAAGCCGAAAAATTTTCGTATACCCGTATTTTAAGTTGCCCCCGGCGGGCCGGTGGGCGCCGCGATAACCGGCCCGCTATTTCCGGATTACACCCCACAGCGGATGAGAGGCATAGCCATGGACAGCGGTCCGCTGAGGCCCGTACCCACTACATGTCTAAAAATGGACGTATTTTTGTTTCTTTGGTGCATTGGAATACATTATGCAATATAATCCTACGCGCAGTATTGATTGTAACGGCTGACAATGTATTATTTCTGATAGATTACATAACTATTAAATAACTTTCGGCTTGCTTTTCTGTCGGCTTACTTTGAATTCGACTTTGAAATCATATACAATTCTTGTATGAAATCAAGGAAACTTAATCCGGGTGTGTGTATGTGTGTGTGCATGAGGGGGGAGAGGGATTTTTTTTAATTTATATTACGTAGTCGAGCTTTTTACTCAAAGTCAAGGAAAAGTCTTTTCGTGGGTTGAGAAGAAATCTTTTCGTGCGCCTTTTGCGAAAACTCCTTACCAACTGCAATTTGAAAATTACGAGAGCTCACCTTTTATACATTCCGGCATTCGCAGTTTCGAGATTTTTACATTCTGGAGTGGTCCAGTCAAACTTGGCATCCAAATGTGACGTCAGAAGGGATAAAGTGATTAAAATCAAAAAGGAAGGCAGGTTATGTATAAGAGTGAACGATGATGTTGCATGCATTGTGTAGATAATTCAGCGCGTCGTTCAGTTATAACTTTTATAGTAGTTGAGTTTGAGATTGATAGTGAAATTCTGTTTCTGTTTTTCAGCGTGACCCAGTCACCATTCTGTTGCAATTGGAATTGTTGTAATGGAGAGAGCACAGTCCAAAAAGGACTGGTGGCTATTTAAATTGAGCGCAGTTTAGAGTCAACCTGACCTATCAAGCTAGAACGGAAAACTGCATCGTTTTCCCGTCGATTCCTCATAGTATGAGCTAAAGCCATACATGTATAACCTCAAAAAATTGTGAGGCAAAAACAGTTGGTTATCTGCTTCAAAATTTTAAAGACTCGGGAAACGAAGCGCAGTTACCGAGGTGCAGATTTCGTCTTTAGATTTTTGCCCAAATCAGTGCAGGCTAAAATTACATAATCTGACATCTGTAATTCAGCGGTGAGTTTGTATACCAGCCCCGTCCAGGATGTAACAATTGCTATGAATTTCACCGCTAAACTCCAAACGTCACATACCTAGCCAACTCTGCCGCTAAAATGAAGGGGAATTTTGCTGCTATTGTTTCACTTTTTCCAATGTGAACCCATAATCGGTCTAAACGTGAGCTCAACTTCAGTTGTCATAAATCAAGTATGAATTTACATTTAAAAAAATATTTTGATCTTATGTCACATAAGAATTTCACACATTTGATCAAGTTTTTTAGTTAACTAAAGAACTTGATCTAATAGGTTGCTCGTGACGTATTTCCTAATTGATATTCAAAGCAAACCACAAAGTCTAAGCTAAATAGGAACTTCGCATTCCGTTAGCAGCCACGATAAAAACTTATTAAAATAAAATTTCTTTTTTTTTACCGAAGACTACTGCTGTCAAAATCATCAACACCTAATGAAAATGGTTTTTAAAAGTTTACACTAGGCGTCTTGAGAGAGCATATACTAACTTTTGAGAGAGCAAATGAGAAATTTTGGGGAAAATTTTTTCAACAAATGAAACTACTTGCAAATAATCGAAAACAAGAGTCGATATAGTCAATAAATCGCTTAGCTATAAATTAAGATCTTTAACTTGAAACTATTCAATTATGGGAAGCAAAAAATATTGATTAATGCTTCCACAAAAACTCTTAGTAACAAAAAGAACATATGCAGGCAGGGTTAAATCCAATCACCAAAAATTGTTTAAAAACAGATTGTTTTACCTGAATAACACTATCAGCTAAAATTTGAAACCTTTAATTGAATTATATTAAATGGTCTAGAAGGGCGATAAGATACATTATTACTAACTCCATGAGCGAAAAAATCATTAGAAACAAAAACGAAGAAACTCCAAGATCAACCAAACGTTCTTTTTTAAAAAAAAAACGTAGTGTCAATTTTTGGAAAAAAAAATTAAATATAAGACGATATCAACGCAAAAAATAGTAAGAAGAGCCAATTGTGCATTCATAGACATAAAGGCCAAAGTCGTCAACTTAAAACTGGACATGTTAATATGACTTCGCGATTACAATCTATACAGTAAAATAAACAGAGGCAAGACCCATTAATCCAAAAAGGCTTAAAGAAATAACATAGTGACTAAATAACAAAAACCCAAATATATAAATCAAAATAATGATTTGGATCAAAAATGTTTTATTAAAAATATTGAAGAGTCCTGTTCCTGTTGAGACCAAGCGATGAGGTGGCAGAGTCAGAAAAACAACAATTACGGGCAAATCATAATAAATCAGAACATTTTTAATAAAAACAAACAACAGTGTGGTACTCAAGTTTGGCAATCAAATTCGCTTGCGAAATACAATTCTATTTCTGATGTTTGTTTTTAAAACAAAAAAGAATTTGGCAACTCATCTCAAAATCGGAAAGATGAGATGCAATTGATTAGCTAACTCGCTAATTATGATAAGCAGACAGCCTTTCCATAATGCAGGAGTTTAAGTATGAACGAATACGACAAATTACAAAGATAAAAAATAAGTCTCAGAGATGAAAGGGTTAAACAAATTTGAACTAAGACATCCAAAAATATGTACGGCACAAACTATAGGTCACAAATGTTATTCCCCTCAGTTTTTGATTCAATTTGGACCGTTTTGAGAATTCTTAATAACACAATAATTAAACAGTTTACTACTTAATCAATTAGTAAAAATTTGTCAAAACATATGTACTTGTAATGACTAACCAGTACCGGTTAAAAATTAAAATGTTTATTGGTTACTGAACTTCAAATTTTTTTTTACCAGTCCTGTACTTTTTCGCCTATTTCTTCTTCGTAAACTATAAGAGAGAGCTGATCTTTGGATTACGATCTACTGAAACAGCCGAGTAATCGCATTTGATGGTCAATTAGGGAAACTGAACCAATGACTCCTAAAATTTTATTATATCTTTCCTCAAGAAATGACTTAGCGAATAATCGTTTTGGGATTCCTGTTCGAAGTAACTTCTTGTTTTTCTGTTGTTATTGTTGTTGGTGAAGTTAGAATTCGGTTCACGGTCTTTAAACTCTAGCAGAATGGCTTGGAAGTCCGCAATAGTCACACTGTTTTCCACGAGCAACGTGTTTTCTTTTAGGTACTGGTGACAACAAAAGACCAGAATTCTGACAATTAGAAGCTAATGAGCATGAAGCGGTTTTTCGAATGAAGTTTTTGAGAGCCAACTTGAAAGGCGGGAATTTATTTCTGAACTGATAACCCTAATGCTAAGGAAAATCAAAATATTGATCTGTTTTTGTATTTGCTGTTGTTGTCGGCCAGTTCAAAAATGCGTGTTTCTATTGTTTTTTCAGAAATCCTCTCTGTGTTTGGCGTCAACAATATCCTATGCAGACTTCTCGGTTGAAAGGTTCTTCTTTCACTACGAGTCGCATTTTTCGGCCAATTTTTGATTTTCTAAGGAAATGTTCAATAGATTCTCCTTTTCGCTGTTTGTGATCAGAATTAGATTTATATCGAAGGTGATATTGCTGGAGCTTCTTCCTCTAGGCTCCAAAATTTATCAGAGTTAAATTTAATAGAGTTAAAAAAACTAATTACGGGATTTGTGGGTTCTCACTACCAAAGAAGCGTCTTCCTTCAATTCCAATGAAAAGATATAGCAAGAAAGTCTAATTTTTGTTAGTCCAGTTGCCAAGGATTTTTTCCCCATAGGATTTCAACCTATATGATTCGTTGAAACTAGTTCATCATCTGATGACCGCTATTTGACGTTCTCTTGAGCGCTCCGTGCATTGTGTTTGTGTTCCGACTGATAGAACCTGAACCTCCTTGAATTACTTTTTCTTGATTAGGTTCCAATGGCACTTGGAAAATTTTTGGTTCGCTGCCAACCAATTTATCCAGTATAATATTCTAATCACTCAGCAGTGATGTCGTGAATTACAAGTTCCACTTCGCTCATTTAAATGGAGGAACCACCGTTGTCTGTTTGTCCCCAAAAACCAATTGGGAGGCAATTTATCGTTTGCTGGCTAGGCGATGACGTTCTTAGATAGGTCTGGGTAACATTTTTTTAAAGGAAAGTACACAAGAATGATTTGGGCAAATTATCTCGAAAAAATAAAGCCAAAAAAACTCACCAGCTTGCTAATTGGGATGATCAATCAAACTTTTCATAAAGCAGGCTGTGTTTACAAATTAGTGAAAAAGTGCACCAGTTTTTAGAACTGCATGAGTTAACCTCAAAAATTTGAGGGTACAATAGGAAGTAAATTAAGACGTCCAAATTGGATTAACTGCAACACATTTAGATTCTTAATTATCAGAAGAAAGAGTTTAACACTATAATCCGGAACCGTGTAAAAAAATTATCTTTGTAAACTTTTTGGGAACTGTCATTCTTTGTTTACAGTGCCTAGAAAGAAAACAACAAGAAACAAAAAATTTGATGAAAACAGAAGTCTCTAATACTTTTTGAAAAAAGTTAGGTATTGTTCATGTCGTCAAAACCACGGCCTATAAACAAACCAATAAATAGAGTCATCAATGGCTTTTTCCTGAACCATTGGGTTTTGCCGTTAATGAAACGAAGTGAACAGACCACAAAGGACATGAAATACAGCAAAACTAAAAAATACAATGATAATTTTTGCAACAGGTAGTGATCTAGATAAAAAGATTGTTGACGGACAGCATTGAGATTTCCTAAAAAATACAATAGTTAAAGAGTTTATTACTTAAACAATTTGTAAATGTGTGTCAAAATATACGTACTTGTTATGATTAACAAGTACCAGCCAAAATTTTAAATATTTATTGGTTATTCAGTTTCAACAAAATTCCCTAGTAGTCCTTCTTAGCCTGTTCTTTCCTAGAAAATTGTGAGAGACAGTTGGCCTTTGGGTGACGATCTGCCAATTACTCGTAATATTTATTATATCTTTCCTCATGAAATGACGTAGCGAATAATTGTTCTGGGTTTCCTGTTCGAAGTAATTTCTTGTTTTTCTGTTGTTATTGTTGTTGGTGAAGTTAGAATTCGGTTCAAGGTCTTTGGTGGAAACTCTAGCAGAATGGCTTGGAAGTCCGCAATAGTCACTTTGTTTTCCACGAGCAACGTGTTTTCTTTTAGGTACTGGTGACAACAAAAGACAGGAATTCTGACAATTAGAAGCTAATGAGCATGAAGCGGTTTTCCGAATGAAGTTTTTGAGAGCCAACTTGAAAGGCGGGAATTTATTTCTGAACTGATAACCTTAATGCTAAGGAAAATCTAAATATAGATCTGTTTTTGTATTTGCTGTTGATTTTTCTTTTGTAACTCCATATTGTCGGCCAGTTCAAAAATGCGCGTTTCCATTGTTTTTTTTTCAGAAATGCTCTCTGTGTTTGGCATCAACAATATCCTATGCAGGCTTCTCGGTTGAAAGGTTCTTCCTTCACTACGAGTCGCATTTTTTGGCCATTTTTTGATTTTCTAAGGAAATGTTCAATAGATTCTCCTTTTCGCTGTTTGTTGATCAGAATTAGGTTTATATCAAAGGTGATATTGCAGGAGCTTCTTCCTCTAAGTTCCAAAATTCAGAGTTAAAAAACTATTTACGGGGATGTGTGGGTTCTCATTACCAAAGAAGCGTCTTCCTTCAATTCCAATGAAAAGATATAGTAGCAAAGGCTGCTTTTTGATAGTCCAGTTGCCAAGGATTTTGTCCCCATAGGATTCAAACCTATATGATCTGTTGACACTAGTTCATCATATGTTGAGTGCTAGTTTACGCTCTGTTGAGCGTTCGTTGCATTGCGTTTGCGTTCCGACTGAGTGGAAACTCCTTGAATTACTTCTTCTTGATTGGGTTCCAATGGCATTTGGAATATTTCTGGTTTGCTGCCGAATAATAATCTAATCACCCAGCAGTGTTGTCGTGATTTACATTTTCCGCTTTGCTCATTTGAACGGAGGAACCACCGTTGTTTATTTGTCCCGAAAAATCGATTGGGTGGCAATTTAGCGCTTGCGGGCTAAGCAATGACGTTCTTAGTTAGGACTGAGTTAAATTTTTTTTAAAAGCGAATTACACATAAATGATTTGCGCAAATTATCCCCAAACACCAAGCGAAGAGAGCTACTAGCTAGCTTGCTAATTGAGATGAACAATCGAATTTTTCATAATGCAGGCAGTGTTTACAATTTGAATGAACGAAAATTTCATGAGTTTGAAAAAGTGCATGAGTTAACCTTAGAGATTTGAGGTTACAATAAGAAGTAAATTAAGACATCCAATTGGATTGACTGCAGGAAACTTAGATTCTATATGACCAGAAGAAAGACTTTAAAACTATAATCCGGAACTGTGTAAAAATTTTTTCCTTTTGGAAAATCTGTGGAAACTGTCATTTTTTCTTTATAGTACGCGAAAAGAAACAACAAGAAACAATAAATTCATTGAAAACAAGTCTCAAATACGTTTTGAAAATAGGTAAGTACTGTTCATGTCTTCAAAACCACGGCCTCAAAAGGAACCAATAAAAAGAGTCATCAATTGCTCTTTCCAGAACCATTTGGATTCACCATTAATGAAACCAAGTGGATAGACCACAAAAGACATGAAATACGGCAAAACTGAAAAACACACTGATAATTCTTGCAACAAGTAAGGATCAGGTAGATGAAAACTGTTGACGGACAAGATTGAGTATTCTTAAAAAACAATATGTAAAGAGTTTAGTACTTACACAACTGGTAAATATGTGTCAAAATATACGTACTCGTTGAGATTAACAAGCACCAGTTAAAAATTTAAATGTTCATTGGTTATTGAGTTTCAACAAAATTCCTTACGTATCCTGCAATTCTTTGCCCAATTTTTCTTAGTAAATTGTAAGAGACAGTTGATCTTTGGGTGACGATCTGCTGGAACCACCGATGTATCGCTTTTGATGGTCAGTTGGTGAAATTGAGCCAATGACTCGTAAAATTTTATTATGTTTTTCCTCATAAAATGGACTTAGCGAATAATCTGTCAGGGTTTCCTGTTCCATTTAATTTAGAATTTGGTTCCTAGTGTTTGTTGGAAACTCTAGCAGAATGGCTTGGAAGTCCGCAATGGTTTCACTGTTTTCCATGAGCAACGTGTTTTCCTTTATGTAAGGGTGACACGAGAAGACTATGATTCTGACAATTAGAATCTAGTGTGCATGAAGCGGTTTTCAGAATGAAATTTTCGAGAGCCAACTTGAAATGCGATTCGCTGTTGGGATTCGCCATTAATGAAACTAAGTGAAGTGACCACAAAGGACTTGAAATACGGCAACGCTGAAAATTGCATTGATATTTTTTGCAACAGGTTGTGATGAAGTAGATAAAAACTGTTAGCTTCCTGAAGAGGAAGTGAAACATATAAACGGAAACCATTTTTTGTAGCATTTAAAAGAAAATCAGTGGAAACTGTAGTCAAACTGCCGCACATGAAAAACTTGATCCTGAACTGAAAATCTGTTCAAACGCCGACTTCGCGCGCTACTTTTCAAACAACTTGAAAAAGTTTCTTGCTTTTAACTAATTTTTTTTTGCCTTTTGTAATATTGGAGTTCTTTAAAAACGAAAAATCGAAATAAAATTGGGAACAGATCTTAAAAACAGACAGCACTCCAGTGCATTCCAAATGAAAGTATAAAAAATTGAGCTCTTTTTCGAAGAAATTTGACTTCCCCGAGGCAGCAATATTGACTTGCATCTGATATTTTTGTTAGTCTGTAAAGTTTATAAACATCAATTACATCTTTAGAGTCATTTTTGTGGTTTTCATCTTTTCAATGCTGAACAAACCGAGAGAGTTTGACTGAACCTGATTGAACTGCTAACGTTGACTGCAATTTTTAGGGGCTGATATGCTCATTTCGTTGAGGGGGTTAAATAATTCGGTTCATTGCCGAAATTTAACGTTATGCTATTCGGATTTGGCTGTTGTTTCATCGTTTCGTACGGATATCAAGAAAGTTTCTACCTTTGCGGTCTGGTTTCCATGATCAACCCAGACAAAATTTTATAAACTCTGAACTTGTGTTTAGTTTAGTCAAATTTCCCAGAGAAGAAGCAGTGACTTATAGTATGAATCTGTTCTTTAATTTTCAAAATTGTTCATATATTGGTTGCTGAGAGCTATGACTGTTTTAAAACGTTAATTCTTGTGAATGAAACTCAAATTGGCTGTAAAAACAAAATTGGCTCAAAATTCATTGTAAAAAACATCAATTGATGGGCCTGCTTTCTTCATCTTTGTCTTCAAGAATTGCTCATGTTGAAGAAATCATGTTAATACACCCAACAAATATTTATAATTGCTCCCCAGAAATCAGAACAATATACCAAATAATAAGAAAAAATTGATTGAAAATGATTTTAGATACGGTTTACCCTGAAGGCGAAAAAAGTGTCAAAAATCACTTATCGACTGTTTCAACAATGACAAAGCAGTTTTGTCAAATCTGCTGCAACTGAATCAGCTAGTGAACACGTGCACGCAGCTTCAGCAGAGAAAAGCTTTGATTGCAGAGGAATATCGGTGAGCGTTCAGAGTTTGAAATTTTATTTGCTGATCTGGCTTTTTTGACCATTTTCCAACTATTTTTGGACGATTTTCCGACTTTTTTCGGACAAATTGCCGGCTGTTTTTGACCATTTTCCAACTACTTTTGGACAATTTCCCGTTTTTTTACCATTTTCCGACAATTTTTCGGTCAATTTTACGATTTTCGGATCCATTTGCGACTTGCCAAGACTTGGATTTAGACTTGCCATGTCTTGAATTAGACTTGGATTAGACTTGCCAAGCCTTAAATCATAATTGGATAAAGATTTGGCAGGTCTTAAATCAGACTTGAATTAAACTTGCTATTTCTTGCACCAGACTTGGATTTTGACTGCCAAGTGTAAAAAGTGACATGATCATGGTTCTGTAATGAAATGAGACTAGTAAAAATACTTGCCCAGTACTGAAATTGACTTATACTTAGGTCCGGGGACGAATATCAGTGCGTTTGCAGAGTTAAAATGTTTTAGAATTTTCAGGGTCTTTGGGCGCTCGATTTATCAGTTTTCAAGCGATATATTATGCGACAGACGATAATCAAAGAATAACATAACTTCACGACAAATTTTATTACAAAAAATGACATGTTGAGAGTACCGTTAACAGTAAGAAGGCAGAATTGAAAACTGCTATTTTCTATTGAGAACTGTTATATTCTGGGAATCAAATCCGGAAAAATATTTTGTTAACTTTTTTTAAAATACCTAATATTATGCTCCATATTTCTTGCAATTTGATAGTACTACTTTTGAGAAAATTGTGAAAAATAACGACTATTAGTTTTTGTTAGAACTCAAAGGAGATCACTGAAATTCATTTTAATTTAAAATGTGAAACCAAAGTTTTAAATTAGTTTCTGATAAGTAGAAACAACAGTACTGAAATCTCATCTTCTTAGTCCACTTTTCTGGCTCCGCCTCTCAAATAATTTTATCGGCCAATCAAAATGTACGAAATTTTTCCGGAAGACTCTGCATTATTATCCGTTAAATTTCCGATACAAAACTACTAGATACCCTATCTGTCACACTGTTATTTGCATATTTAATCATTGTAGATATAATTTCATTTCACTCAAAGAACTGTCTCTTAACCATCTTTGAGGGAAATGTCTTAAGAAATTTCTTAAGATTTCATTTACCTCAAGGAACGGTCTCTTAACGATCTTTGGGGGAAAAATCTTAGGATTTTAAAGGTCCCATGTATTAATAAAAATGTTTTTCAAACTGGATTTAATCCGCCTAGTTTTCATAAGATTTTAAATCAATGGCAAGAACTGCTATAGTAGGGGCAAACCTCTGTCGTAGGGGGTTTCTATTTAAAAAATTCGTCAATTACTTGTTATTAAAAAAACTTTTTTCTAGACTTGGGTAAACTATGTTAGTGCCTGTTTTTGTGATATTTGGGTTTCCGCTTAATTTTTGCTTTGATACGACAACAAAATTTAACAACTTATTTCACCCAGGTTACATTTCAAAAACAAGTACTCTGCCGTTACCAGGCATCAGTAAATCTTGACAGTACTGCTCGAACCCTAGTCGAGAACACCGAACATAAACGACGTAAGAAAGATTGATGTATTCAGTTTTAAACTTAAAAACGCTTCAGTGTCCTCTCTGCATAGGGGTTTTCGCAAACAAGGAAGATTCGGAATTGTCGTTTCGGAGATTTTCGGTATATTCGGTTTCAGAAGATTTTTCGGAATGATTGGGCATCGTCGTCTTTGGATGAACAAATATTCGTTTTTTTTAGTTTTGAACGCAACTGATATTCGGTATGTTGAGTTTCAGACGATTTGGTATGTTTGGTCTTTAAATGTAAAAGACTGTCGGTATATTCGGTTTTAGACATAAATTATTGTCGTGTGCTTGGTTCCACGTTAAAGATCACAAAAAATGCGAGCTACAACAATGAACCCTCACAAGAGCTGCATAGGCGCTTGATTTTAATAATAACTAAAATTTCAACGTCATTTTCAACCAAAAACGATCAATTATACACATTCGGTATCTTCTAGACTCTTCAAAAATACCATAGTCGACCAGATTGTTCCAAAAAATTGATATCGTCGTTTTTGAACGCACGGGAGATTCCTCAGTGAATGAAACGAAACTTGATATACTTTGCGATGTCATGCAAGATCTTGATAAGTCTTGCGAAACTAGAAACATCTTGCCGAGATCATGGGGTAAAAAATCTTGGAACACCGTGGTAAGATCTTGACAAGCTGTTTTCAACTGTGTCACAATTTGTTTTATTTTAAATCAATCTCCAATTATCGTTTATTTAAGAAAAAAGTTTGAGGTGATCAAAAAACGTCGATACTGAATCTCTCTATTGTATAAAAACGACGATGCCGACGTAAAAGCCATACGGGCCAATGTCGTTTTTTGGCTTAAAAAACAAAGATACCAACGATATCTTATGTTTAGAAACCGACGAATTCTCGACCAGGGAAGAGTTGAAATGAAGCAACGCCGAGTAAAAACGGAGCCCAGTCAGTCCAATCAGTGAGTCCGGTAATGTAGTTCTCTAAACTAAGACTTGTTGTTGAAACAATCTATAAAAAAGGCTTCGCACGCAACCACTTTTTCTCTCAGTCGGAAGAAACGACTGCACAAAGTGGACGAAAGTCTCATTGAGCAGGTCTGGTCAATAACATGGCGAACACTCAGCCAAGAAAAATCAAAAATGATAAGTGAGGAAACATTAACGGAATTTCAAGGCAATTCAATTCACCAATTTTTAATTTGAGCTTGGAAAAAATTAGAGATCCTAAATTTGTTAGCTACCAGAAAAATTAACACGTGAAATCCTAACTAACGCGTCTTGTCCAACGCACATCGGGAGCCCAGTAAGACTAGTGACAATGACCTATCAATTAAGTTTGCATATTTGAACAATGATGATCGATATGATATATCAATCATCACCGAGTGTAATGATCAACTTCTCTACTAGCTTTCGCTTGTCCGGAGCACAATCTTAGCTCATTAAAGTTGGTTGAACATGGACGAAAGTAAGCTAAGCTTTGGCTAATTTTTTTCATAATCTCAAAAAAAACTTCCGGATACTTGTACTCCCGTTAGAGCCCTCTTTGTAGAGGAGAAAAAATTCATTGAAATGGCAATTGAATTGAGTGAGGGGGAATATTATTTCAACCAAAGGGGAATAGAATTATTGACAGAATTTACCTCCATCAATGGGCTTGAATTATTAAATAAAAATACTCCAACATGGACAAATGGAAATCAGGAAACACTGATTGATCACTGTTTAACCACAAGACAACAAATTTTTGATACAACCGTTATTGAGCAGTTGTTTGGAAGTGATCATTTTACAAGTTTTCCTATCGTCACTAGACATTGATTATGAAAACAACAAAACGAAGTTTTTTATAGGGATACTAGAAAATTTACTAGAGCTAATCTTAACAAAAAAATTGCATTAGAGGATTGGAGTCCCATGTATCAACAACAAGTTGTTTGAAAATATTCTGAATAAAATAGCTCCGATTAAAATAAGAGAGCCATTGTGAAAATCAACAAAACAGAAAAGGCTATCTACAGAAATTTTGAATCTTATTAACGAAAAGCACAGGCTTTTCTATATTTTGAAGGAAAAAGTAGACGTTGACACATAAAACTCACACAAAAGAATAAGAAACCATACAAACAGACTACTTAGAAGAGCGAATAAGATTTGTTCACAGAATTTGTTAGAAAGTCTTCACAAATTCAAAGCAACAGTGGAAATTCAATGAAACAAAAAAAAATAAAAGACGAGGTTAAAAATGGCAAAATTTCTAGAATTCGGTTTAACCATAAATTTTCAAAAAATAAAAAATTCGCTAACACAAAGAATAATTGTTTTTCTAAATTAGGCTTAGACGAAAGCGAAACAAAAAAAGGTTGAGTTACCGGACTATGCTTTGACAAATCGGTGTTTTCCTTCAGACATATAACAAGAAAAGAACTGTTTACTGTAATTGATCGATTATCTGAAAACAAAGCAGCGAGCCCTGAATTTTTACTAATCTACAACTCATCTGCAGTTTGCTTTAAACGATTGCATATCAAAATATATTTTTCCGAAGTACCTAAAAAAGCATATGTAACACTAATTTACAAAACATGTGATCCGCTGGAAGCAGAAAACTACAGACCAACTTCAGTCACACCGACTCCTGCAAAAATTATTGAAAAAATTTTGCTCCAACAAAAGCTAGAGCATGTTGAAAACTATGAAATAATCAACAAAAATCAATATGGGTTTACAAAAAGAAAGTTTTCGATTGACACAGTTATATAATTGACGGAATCAGTGGAAATTTTGTTAGAAGAAAATAAAACTGTTGTTATTGTAGTCTTAGATTTCGTCAAAGCTTTTAACTGAATATCTCACAAAATGTTTCTCCAACAAAGTTAGAAAATGTGGACTTTGTACGGATTCAATTGTAAATTTAGAATCGTTTTTGTCTAACAGTGTCTACAGTAAGAAAACATTGCGTAAAAAACGGCATTGAATATTCTAACTGGGTGACAATCTATCACGGAATACCTCAAGGAACAGTTCCAGGACCTTCAATTTTTAAAATGTTTATCAACGAATTCCCAGAAAAAATGAAAAAAAAAGAGATGACGTTACACAGTTTGCACATGATACTCCGATGAACAACTCTTATGCGAATTTAACAGTGTATTTGAAAATACTGTCAGTTATATGAGACAGAATATGCTAACTTTAAACCGAGATAAAACAGAATTTGTGGTTTTTTCACAAAAAAGTTGAACCAACAATTGAACAGTTGCATTGTAATGGAACTTTCACAGGGCCAAAAACAAGTTGTCGTTATTTAGATATAATGATTGATTACATTCTAAATTTTGGACAAACAGCTAAACCAAAATGTTAGCAGAAATGGCAAACTTTATTAGGTCAATTTATTTAGTAAGACATCTTCTTCCAACAAAAGCAAGAATCGGTTTTTTAAATCACTTGTTTTGTCCCATCTCTATTTAAGTGCAATTTTTTTCCAATCGTTGTCAGTTATGTCACTTTAGAGAGTTAATAGACAAATAAACTAGGGAATAAAGGTTTGCCATCTGTGCAAAAAGTTTGACAGTGCAAGAGATCTTTTGTTGAAAGACAAAGTTTTACCAGCAGAGCTTTTCATTAAAAAAGTTTGTTTTCTTGAATTTTTTAATCTCCTCTCACGATATCAAGAAAGCAGTCGAGATACCAAAAATTCCTCATTCGGACTTTTTGAAAAATACGAATTGACCAAAAACTCCAGAGCTGTCCTGTTTTTTCCAAAGAATAACAGCCAATCCGAATGGAGTGACAAGTCACTGATCAGAAATTTTTCTATGAAGTGGAATAATTTACCAATTGAGATCCGAAAAGAAAAAAATAAATTTAAGGAAATCTAAGCAGCGAAATGGTCATGTGCATGATTTTATTCCAAAAGATGGACAAGTACGAGGCTTTAGGAAATTTTGCTACAGAAGTGTAAAGACCAAACTATTCATATATTTACGAGGCGATTTTGAAGAAGTATATATTTAACCAAACGTTTTTGTAGTGGTTATAACTTTAAATTTACATTTTTTAAGATTAAAAAAAAGTTTCAAGATAGACCAATTTTTCATGTACGCATTGATTAGTAAAGCAGGCATATTTGATAGGGTCATGTAAGTGGGGCAAAGCCGAAGGTTTCAATTGGTCTTCAGCTTGATTTCAGTTACTTAATAATTTAATGGGTTGAAAGCAGTAGTCCAATATACACCTTATAGTTTACACATGTACATGAAAATTGTGTCCATTTTGAAACAATACGAACAAAACAGTCCGATAACGGATCGGAAATAAAAACCAAGAGTAAAAGAACGTAAGCTCGAAAATTAGGCCCATTAGGCTACTGCTTTTCGATGCTCGCTATTAATCGTTTGATTCGGTTTGGTCGGTTTGTGGAGTTGTATCAGTCTTTTAATTGCTCAATACTAGAGAAAAAAAAGGAGGAAACAAAGCACAAGAATGATTGCAAAAATTTTTATTCCATCAACCAGATGAACTGCAAAGTAAAACCAATTACTTAACCAATTACAACCAAAAGAGAATATTTTCTTGAATATAAAACTTTTTTTAGTCTGTATTAATCACAAAATTCTCAATTTATTGCAAAAAAAAGTTCTTCGTGCGAAAATTGTTGAACGAGAATTGATTTAACAACTAGAATTTGTCTAGCACACTCATTTTGACTTCAGACGCAGAATAGATATCAATTTTTATATTTATTATTTCAAAAAACTGAATCAAAAAATTTCCTGTACATTTAAGGTTTTCGTAATTTTTGCTTCATAATTTGTATTTCGAGAACACTAATGAAAATAATTATTCCATGCGGAATTATAGACATCTCAGCTTCGAATGATTTGTCTCCGAGAGGAAGAACTAGGGATCAAAAAAAATGTTAACAGCACAAGTTGATAACTTAATTGTTTAATCTAAATCAAAGTATCAAAATCTTAATGAAAAACGTTTTTTTAGTTTTAACATAGGATGCTCCTTTCAGAGGACGACAATGTTATTAGAGTAGCATTGGAGCTTATTACTGCCCCATTAGAGCACTAAGAAACTTTGAGACGAGGACGCTTGCGCCCGAGTGCTGGGCACGGTGCCCGAGGGGACTAAGATTTTGTTTTAATGTATTCAGAGAACCAAAGGGCATGAATGAAAGCGTTTGACTTGCGTTTGAAGTTGAAGTTAAGAGTATAGTTTTGCAGATTAGTGAAAGAAAAGTTTTCTCCTTAATAATAGGAGTTGAAATAAACCAAAGCTCTCCGATAGCTTTATAGTGGTTTGATTCAAGTTTAAACAGTTAGATTTTTTAGTCGGAAAGATTGAACTGAGACTTAAAAAAGTAAAATTCCAATTTTCTTGTCCTAACCTTAATGTCCTATAGGACACCAAGTTTCGGACAAAAAAGCATTTTACTTTCACATTCAGTCTTTCACACAAAGTTCTCTGCCTCGAAGTTTTAGAGAACCCACGGTATAAATTTTTTGGCTGAAACTGGAGGCACGTGGAATGCTAAGTTTTGCGGCCCTAACTTAGCGGCCCACTCGCACTAAGGAAACATAATTTTTGGCGGTGAGGCCAAACCCACTAATACTTTTGACATTTCCCATCAAAACCTGAAACGAAAGCACTTGGAGACAATTGGAGCAGAAAATGATTGAAATAGCTGAAAAACAGGAAAAATTAGAAAAATTGACAAAAACTTCTCTTTTAATAATTTGGAAAACTGTACTCTTAATTTCAATTATAATTAAAGTTTAACCCCCTTCGTACCCTTTGGTTCTCTTAATAAGTTAGCACACAAATCTTAGCCCCCTCGGGCCTTGTGCCCAGCACTCGGGAGCAAGCGCCCTCGTGTAAGGGCACTAAGTCCTTCGGCCACTAAGATTCATGTGCTAACATATACTAAGTGACCGATGAAACCGTACCCTGGGGTCTCTAAATATACTACGCATCAAATTTAGGTTCTAATATTCTACTGATCACGGATGCACGTAAAAACGATAGGAAAAATCCAATTCTCTGCTGAAAATGATTCTTGAAGAGTTGATGTTTGATGCAAAATTCTTTTATACTTACCCCTTTGAATACGTTGAAGATTTGCCCCTATTGAGATGGGAATTGCTAGGTGTTGTCCTTGTCATATACCTGGGGATTATGATTCAAGATAATTTCCGCCATTCAACAAAAATAAGGTAAACTTCACAATCGTTATTATTTGGTTTTAAAACATTATGACAACGAGATCGTACGTTCTTGAAACTAGTTCACAATAAATCTTTCACGTGGAAAGTGACTGAACATACACAAAAGGACAAAGCTCACATTGAAAAATTCAGAAGAGAAGAAATTCATTTTTTTGCTGATTCGAATGTTACAAAGCTGATATTATTTCGTGGTCATTTTTGCCTCTCTCATATATTTCTCGTTTTCTTAAAAACAAATAGTTTTTGCAACAATGAATTTGCTAGCTGCAATTGCTTTTCCAATATTCCATTGGCAAAAGTTTGCCCAGTTTCTCTCATTTGGAATCGAACCTATCCCGGACTGAACTGCAAGTCAATATCAGTACTAGGCACGTCAAATTGCAAGTCTTATATCAGTACTGATTCAGAGGTATGATAATGTCACTTTTTACACTTTTCAGCGTAAATGCAAGTCTTGGCTAAGACGTGCATTTCTAAATGCAAGTCTTGGCCAAGACGTGCACGTATAAATGCAAGTCTTGGCCAAGATTTGGCACGTCTAAAGAACGTCAACAATAGCCGAAAAAAACGTCACAAATGGCCGAAACAACGTCAAAAATAGGTCCAAAAAAGAAGATTTAAGAGAAAGAAAGAAGGAATTAATTTCTCCAAATACTCAATATAAACAAACTTTTAAAAACGTCAGTCAATAAAGAGACTAGGAGGGGACAGACAACGGAACAAATTGTACTCAACACTCTGCCCTTCAAATTTTATGATAGAACAATAGTAATTTGATTGTTGTGATTTGATCTAAACCGAGATCACAAAATTATATCAATATTAATTCGAGGTAACTCATGCTTTATAATAACAAATTAAAACTGCTTGCCTGGGAACTTACGAATTGTTTTCTCTAACAATTCAGTAATCAAAACAAATGAAGTCAAAAACTATACAAAATAAACAACGAAAAAGGATAACATATTGAAGAAATGAATTTTTCTTACAAGAATATTCTATTTTACTGTAACAAAAAATGTTCTGTAATATTCTATATACTTCTAAAATATTCTAACCACAAATACATCAAATCAAAAAAGAACTATTCTTCTTGAAAATAAACTCAACGGTCCAATGAGAGAACCAATTAATTTATTCACATTTCTTTAGTGGTAAAGAACTGAGAGCCTTTTTCAAAAGAAACTAATATACAACGCGAAAAAAAACCATACTAATGTTTCAAACTTTTCTCATGTTTATTGAAACAATGCTTGAACAACATCAGCTATCAAAAAATTCAGAACTTACATTTGGTTCTCCTTAGAAAACTAATGTCACTCATCAAAATTTAGCAAAAGTAAGCAAAAGTATTATTAAATATCAAAAATTTCAGAACTTCAGGTATTGATATAGCACCAATCAGATGACAACATTGTAACACGTGAAAACTTATATTATATATTGGAAGCTTATTTTGATCAAGGGCTATCGGATTTTAATTAATGAAAATAAAAGTCAAGACAACAAAACAAATATAGTGATAAGATAGGTAAGAACAAAAAATATATTTAGTTTTCTAGGAAAACAAAAATACAATCACAAGAATATTTAACTTTGAACTTAAACAATTGAAAAGGTTCCTCTATGAAACTATCTTTTCCAATGAGATATTTCACTGCCCGTAAGATGACAATGTGGCAAAAAACAAAAATTAATAACTCAAAATCAAAAAGTGTTTTAAATTTCAACAAAATATCCAGATTGCAAGTGATTAATATTCAAAACTATTGACTGAGCAACGGATATAGTTTTATTTAGAAGTTATTTGATTTTCATTGAGAGAGTGTTAGGCTTGAATGTCAGTAAAACCCAGCATAAGCAAACCAAAATTGGCAAATGGGGTAAACTTTCAAAAATTGAATAAGGACACATAGTGTCAAAGTGAAAGACTATTCACATCTGTCTACGATAAATATATCGGTCGGTAAAACTGACAGAACCAAATTCCAGTAAAGCAGTTAGTTCCCTCCCCATCATTTAAACAGGGATCGGAACAATAGTGGTTTGATCGTTGATTAAAGGTTTCATCGATGTTAATTTAAATTGATTTTATGAAATGATATTACCCCAAAAAGAGTCTCACATCACCTTGAAGCAACATCAACAACGAGATTTAAAGAGTTAACCCCTGTTGTTATAGTTAACTTAACATTCAAAATTTTGCAACACGGGAAGTATCTCGAATTTGGTCATATTTAAGTTTTGAAAAACAGTATCAAAACCTATCTATGGTAAATGAAATCTTGAATTGTTTTAATATTAGGAATTTGGTGCAAGTCAGACATGTTTTTGCTAATGATGCTTGGACAATTGGAGAGACGTATGACAGGGTAAAACCTGGTTATTAATTTGGTGCTAGCTATGGTCATTCAATTTATGTAAAAGAAAGAAAGAAAGAATTAATTTCTCTAAGTACTCAATATAAACAATTTTAACACACGTCAGTCAAAGGGGAGACTCGAAGGAGACAGAAAACGAAACAAATTATTCTCATCACTCTGCCCCTCAAAATTTTAATTTTGAATTTTTTTAAGATTAAATGAATGCATGTTAATAATCAAATTTCGCACCATTTCCAAAATCATTAAGGAAAACTTGTGCTAGAAAAATCGATTATGGTACTCAAAGTTTTTTTTTCTTTCGTAAAAAGCCAAGTTATTTCCGATAGTGTTGTAGCATGCACGTATATGCTATTATAGATTTAACAATTACAAAGCAATCATGTGTTTTACAAGCTCTCTGTTGTTAATTATGTAAGAGTCTTTCAATTTGTGATAAAAAATACTTATGTCATTAACAGTGCAGTTATCAAAAGTAGTGCTGAAAATCATTTTGTTAACAAATCATAATATTTTGCGGCGCAAAATTGCACTGACATTCTTCCATCATTTTTTCTACAAAGAGGTTTTATGCGAAACTTTATAAGAATCATTTCTTATACATCTCTTGTTCTCAAACGTAATAGATCAATAAAGTGTTTTTCAATGCATTTTATATATAGAACTCAGGACAAACGTGAGCATTTCGTGGATATGTTGCTCGAATACTGACAATATTTTGTGTCTGAATTATATCTTCAAAATGATCACGGCTGTTACGAAATTAAATAAACCTTTCATATGTTTTCTGCGGTAGATGAATTTTCCAAATTTGAAAATTTTTTGCAACCATATACTGGAATACCCGGTTGTTTTTTGGATTTATATTGCTTTTGTTTTAGCGAATTAGCAACTTCCTTGCAACGTATTTTCTTAACTTACAAATAACACTACACCGTTTACCGAGTCTTTTGTTAACAATATCAAAATGAAACTTGAACGTCAGTTTAGAATCTAAATATGGACCAAGCTAATTAGATCTTTGTTTAATAGTATTTTTCATACAATATTGATGATTGGAAGCACTAGCACTTAGATTTAATTGAACTGTTTTATCTAAACTAAAAGAAAATTTGTTTGCTAATAGCCAACTGCCGATTTCATTGAGATTCAAATCAATGTCCTCAAGTTTACATCCAAAAGATGATAAATTAGTGTCATTGGCAAAGAGAATTTTGTTTTCGAGTTTGAACCACGGGGTAATATCATTAAAACGAACAATGAATAAAAGAAGTCCTAAGACTGATCCTTGGGGTACGCCACAATTTAATTTTCTCGAGCTTCATAAGAATCCATTTGACTTGCACTCTTTGGTACCTATTCGACAATTTTGATGCAAACCACTTGCGACAGTTGCTGCGTATACCATAGTATTTTAACTTATGCAGCAAAATTTGATGATTTATCGTATCAAACGCCTTCTTTAGATCAAGAGAAAATTTACTATTAACTTAAATATGCAAGTTCAAATCCTTCTAATGAAGTCATCCATGGCAATAACAGTAATGTGTTTCAGGCGGAAACCAAATTGTTTATTCGCAAACAACAGGTTATGCTCGAAAAAATTATACAATCGGTTTCACATAATTCTTTCAAAAACTTTACTACAAGTAATAAAGCAACTTGTGTATAGAACTCAGGACAAACGTGAGCATTTTGTGGATATGTTGCTCGAATACTGACAATATTTTGTGTCTGTGAAATATATCTTCAAAACGATCACGGCTGTTACGAAATTAAATAAACCTTTCATATATTTTCTGCGGTAGATGAATTTTTTTCCAAATTTGAAAATTTTCTGCAACCATATACTGGAATACCCGGTTGTTTTTTTGGATTTATATTGCTTTTGTTTTAGCGAATTAGCAACTTCCTTGCAACGTAATTTCTTAACTTACAAATAACACTACACCATTTACCGAGTCTTTTGTTAACAATATCAAAATGAAACTTGAACGTCAGTTTAGAATCTAAATATGGACCAAGCTAATTAGATCTTTGTTTAATAGTATTTTTCATACAACGCTGATGATTGGAAGCACTAGCACTTAGATTTAATTGAACTGTTTTATCTAAATTAAAAGAAAATTTGTTTGCTAATAGCCAACTGCCGATTTCATTGAGATTCAAACCAATGTCCTCAAGTTTACATCCAAAAGATGATAAATAAGTGTCATTGGCAAAGAGAATTATGTTTTCGAATTTGAACCACGGGTTAATATCATTAGAACGAACAATGAATAAAAGAAGTCCTAAGACTGATCCTTCGGCTACGCCACAATTTAATTTTCTCGAGCTTCATAAGAATACATTTCACTTGCACTCTTTGGTACCTATTCGACAATTTTGAAGCAAACCACTTGCGACAGTTGCTGCGTATACCATAGTATTTTAACTTATGCAGCAAAATTTGATGATCTATCGCATCAAACGCCTTCTTTAGATCAAGAGCAAATTTACTATTAACTTAAATATGCAAGTTCAAATCCTTTTAATGAAGTCAACCATGGCAATAACAGTAATGTGTTTCAGGCGGAAACCAAATTGTTTATTCGCAAACAACAGGTTATGCTCGAAAAAATTATACAATCGGTTTCACATAATTCTTTCAAAAACTTTACTACAAGTAATAATGCAACTTGTGTATAGAACTCAGGACAAACGTGAGCATTTTGTGGATATGTTGCTCGAATACTGACAATATTTTGTGTCTGTGAAATATATCTTCAAAATGATCACGGCTGTTACGAAATTAAATAAACCTTTCATATATTTTCGGCATTTGCTAAAGCTCTTGGGAAATTTCCTCTAATGAATGGTAGATTAATGAGATATGCTAAGTATGGAGCAGTAACATCTGATCTGATTTTCACCAGGACGTTGCTTATATTGTCAAGCCCGGAAGAAGACTTATTGCCTAATCCATCTAAAGTTTTTTGTACTTCCTTATCTGATGTTGGATAGAGGAGCTTTAACTTGTCATTAAAAGGTAAAGTTTGGAAGGGAACATAAGGCAACTTACTTGAAATATTTATCTCAGCATCAGCAAAAAAATCATTGAATGCGTTTGCAATCTCACTGTCATTAAGACATTCAACCCCACACTTACGTAAAAAGTCTACGTTTTTTTTCCTATGCTTTTACCAATTAGATCATCGAAAAACGTTTATAGAATTTTCTTAATAATAATATTTAACTTTTAACTTAAACGATTGAAAAGGCTAATCTATGATACTATTGATTCCAGTGAGATTTTCCAATGGCTGTTTGATGATAATATGGCAGAAAGAATGACATTAGTAATTCAAAATTTAAAAGTTCTATCAAAATTTAAAACAATCAGTTTGCAAGTGGTCAACATGATAAACTGTTGACTGAGGAGATAAAATAGTTTAATTTTGGCCTTGTTTATTTTTAGCGAGACGCTGTCAGGCTTTAGAGTTAGCAAAAAAGCAAAATAACCAACCAAATGTTGGCAAATTCTAGAAAAATTTTAAGAAATTGAATATGAATACATAGTGTCAAAGTCAATAGACTGCTCGCAACTATCTACCATAAATATATCGATCTGTAAAAAGGACAAAAATCCAGTTGAGCATATAGTTCCTCCCCTCGCTAAAACCGGGATCTGAACAAAAGTGGGTTGATTGTTGATTAAAAATTATATCGATGTTAAATTAACCTGATTTTTTGATTTGATATCACCCCAAAAAGTGTCTCATGTCGCCCTGTAGCTACATCAACGAAGAAATTTAAAAACTTTTAATTCATTTAGATAATGTAGCATTCCAAATTTTGCAACACGGGACTCAAATTTTGTTATAGTTACGTTTTGAAAAACAGTATCAAAACCTATGGTAAGTGTAGAAATTTGGTGCAAGTCGGTCTCGTTTTTGCTAATGATGCTGACAATTGGCGAGACGTATGACAGGGTAACACGTGGTTGTTAATTTGGTGCTAGCCAGTGTCATTCAAATTATTTCAGTGCATTAAATTAAACTGAAACTTCTTTATTAGTACGGCTCTTGTCACAGTTTTTACGCTAATTTCAGAGCTGCATAGCATATTTCATTCTCTTCTTTTGCATGGAGCTATACTTTTTATGATTTCAAAACTTTCAGAAAATTTTTCGACCCAAGTAGGTCAAAGCACTAATTTAGAATTGAAACGACTGAAAAACGCCACAGAGAATAATACCAATGGGTGATGACTATTACCGTCAACCATTTTAGTCAGTCAATTGATGTGGCAATATAGCCAGTTACGTCAACTCATTTATCCTAGGATTTCATTATTTCGGCACTCATCTAATGATCTTTTTTATTGGATTGCGCTTGTGCAATCCATGTTGTTTAGCGTAGTTGTTTCTGCATCTGAGGCAGCCAGGAATTACTACACTAAACATATGGTTCCGTTTAAGATTAGTTCTCAACAGACCGAAATAACATTTGATTGAAGTAACTATATTTTCGAGCTGAAGTTTCTCTGTTGTACGCCCAAATGAGCGGGAAGCATTGTACGCACTTGAGGAGGAACCGCAACCAAAAATTTAGCTTAAGGTTAAATGGAGAAAATATAGTTGAGAGATTACTTTTACCTCAATTGCATCAATAGTTTTCTTTAAAAAATTCAGTAAATTCCAAGCAGAGGTGCTCATATCACATGGGAGGGTGTACCTAGGCTGAGGGCTCCTCAACCCCTGACCACCCTGATTAAATCAATTTGGGTTATATCAGTAACATGGGAGGGGTGGCGCCCAGGTTGAGATTCTTGACCGAAGACCGCTCTGATCTGACCAAGTTCGGGAGGGGGAGGGGGAGGGGGGATCGTAACATGCCATGCATATTGTGCCAACAGGAACTATTATAATCAGCTGGCTTAAGTGACGCGAGCGCTAGTGTTTCATATACATGTTTCCTTTGGTATGCGTCGGATACCATTTGAGCACGGTTGTTCGTCGGCAACAGTTCAGAACTTTCGTGAGACTTGCTTCACAAATCTTCTTTTGCTACCATGAAAAAATCGAATTTTTTCTTAACCATAATTTGTACATAGATATCAACATTATATTTGGTTTCAACAATCTGACAGTTTTGAACATTGCACATGTCTCTGGAACAACAGTAGGGCTGATGGAAGCCATTTTTGGCAGACATGATCGCGACATGAGCTCTCAGCGCGTGTGCCACCCCCTCTCCCCTGTGATATGGCCCAAATTGGTCTAATCAATGTGGCCTGGTGTTGAGTAGTTCTCAGTCTGGGTACCCCCTCCCTCATTTGACATGGCTCAAGTGGGTCCGATCAGAGCTCGCTTGTGTTGAGCTCCACAGCTTGGTATGTATTGAATCTTTTTTAAAAAATATTGATGCAACTGAATTAAAAAAAATCATTGAAATATATGTTGCTCTCCATTTGACCTTCAATAAAAGTTTTGGTTGTGTCAGACTGACGTTGGCTCGTTTGAGCGCACAACAGGAAACGTGCTCAAAAATACAGTTTTTCATTCTAATATTACTTGACTAACAAACTTGACTAACTTTCAAACGAATCGCTCTAAATCGAACGAGACCATATATTTAGTCTCGTAATTTTTGGCTGCTTAAATGACGTCCGATCACAGCACCACCATCCCAAACGGTCAAAATTAACGGAAGACGGAACACCCGCACAGGTGAAAATTATCTAGAATTTCACCTTCAAAGATGTTGTAGGGAAAGCTATCTGCAACTTTTTTTATGCAATTGCGAGTAGAATTAACTAGAATTTTTGCAGTTAAAATTCTAAGAGGGTGTAACCGCAAATTCTGGGTAACTTATTTAAAAATTGCAGGTATTATCGAGTGCTTGCAGGTATATTCTAGAATTACATTGTACAACAATTTCCATTCACAATCCAGGTAAATTTACCTGCTTTTTATAATCAATTTCCTGCAATTTTTTACAGTATTGGTCGCACTTAACCTTGAGTAACACACAGACTGCGGTATTTAATTTTATAGTTCATAATTCATGCGATTGTTCAGATCTTGGTTCTGTTTGGCCATCAGTAATGACTGCAGACTTGTGTTCTGCCTTCACCTCATACACACAACACTCAGTTTGGCTCTAACTGTTTTGGCTATCATTTCATATGTGTCTGTTGTCATCTTCTCATCTTCTCACAATTGGAATTTCTGTCAGCACTCTAGAGTAGAACTGCAACCTTGGAAAGAGGAGTTCAGATTTGACACCAACTTGGCTCTCTATTGGGCTAGGGCTATGATCAATTAATACTTTAATTTGAAAATTTTGAATTTTCAGCTTTCTGGATTATTTTGAAGTTGCAGAATTCAACTTATGAAAAGCTTTAAAACTCCAGTGAGCGCTAATATTGACTTTACGTACACCGTTCAGCAATCCAGATAAAATGGATTTAAAATCTTAGGACCAATTATTGCTGATGCAAGTTTTTTATAAGTCGAAGTGTGGTGAACCTTGAGTTTCAGGTTGTAGTACGGGAAGGCTTAACATCCTTACATATAAAAGTTTATTTAACGGCCGCAGTCAGCCTCTCAAAGGCTATTGGCCGTTGGCTAAAACAATTATTTGAGGTATTAGAATTTGTGCACTCGATTCCGATACTTTTTGATAGAAACTACAGAATGCTGTAAATCCACCGAAAACTGCGGGAATGGAAGGAGAGGAGAGAAGCGTTCCATTGCAACCCCATGTCATTGTAATATACGCTTGATAGGCCCCCACATTATCATATCCTAGATTTTTAAATTGCATTTCAGTGACAGTTTTTCTATCATTTTTCACCCCTGTCCACACCCCAGCCGGTCAACAACGACGTTCAAATTAGTGTGGGAAATGACCATTTTTGATCTTTAATTTTAGGAAATGATTGTTTTTGATTGTTTTCGATCGTTTTTGATCGGTAATGTTAGGAAAAGATTGTTTTTTATTGTTTTCAATCGTTTTTGATCGGTAATTTTAGGAAAAGATTGTTTTTTTATTGTTTTCGATCGTTTTTGATCGGCAAGTCTAGGAAATGATTTTGAACGTTTCTAGGAGATTTTGTTTCTGAGAGTTTGTTTAAGAAAATATCGTTTCTGAACGTATGACAGTTTTTATGACAGTTTTGAACATTGCACATGTCTCTGGAACAACAGTAGGGCTGATGGAAGCCATTTTTGGCAGACATGATCGCGACATGAGCTCTCAGCGCGTGTGCCACCCCCTCTCCCCTGTGATATGGCCCAAATTGGTCTAATCAATGTGGCCTGGTGTTGAGTAGTTCTCAGTCTGGGTACCCCCTCCCTCATTTGACATGGCTCAAGTGGGTCCGATCAGAGCTCGCTTGTGTTGAGCTCCACAGCTTGGTATGTATTGAATCTTTTTTAAAAAATATTGATGCAACTGAATTAAAAAAAATCATTGAAATATATGTTGCTCTCCATTTGACCTTCAATAAAAGTTTTGGTTGTGTCAGACTGACGTTGGCTCGTTTGAGCGCACAACAGGAAACGTGCTCAAAAATACAGTTTTTCATTCTAATATTACTTGACTAACAAACTTGACTAACTTTCAAACGAATCGCTCTAAATCGAACGAGACCATATATTTAGTCTCGTAATTTTTGGCTGCTTAAATGACGTCCGATCACAGCACCACCATCCCAAACGGTCAAAATTAACGGAAGACGGAACACCCGCACAGGTGAAAATTATCTAGAATTTCACCTTCAAAGATGTTGTAGGGAAAGCTATCTGCAACTTTTTTTATGCAATTGCGAGTAGAATTAACTAGAATTTTTGCAGTTAAAATTCTAAGAGGGTGTAACCGCAAATTCTGGGTAACTTATTTAAAAATTGCAGGTATTATCGAGTGCTTGCAGGTATATTCTAGAATTACATTGTACAACAATTTCCATTCACAATCCAGGTAAATTTACCTGCTTTTTATAATCAATTTCCTGCAATTTTTTACAGTATTGGTCGCACTTAACCTTGAGTAACACACAGACTGCGGTATTTAATTTTATAGTTCATAATTCATGCGATTGTTCAGATCTTGGTTCTGTTTGGCCATCAGTAATGACTGCAGACTTGTGTTCTGCCTTCACCTCATACACACAACACTCAGTTTGGCTCTAACTGTTTTGGCTATCATTTCATATGTGTCTGTTGTCATCTTCTCATCTTCTCACAATTGGAATTTCTGTCAGCACTCTAGAGTAGAACTGCAACCTTGGAAAGAGGAGTTCAGATTTGACACCAACTTGGCTCTCTATTGGGCTAGGGCTATGATCAATTAATACTTTAATTTGAAAATTTTGAATTTTCAGCTTTCTGGATTATTTTGAAGTTGCAGAATTCAACTTATGAAAAGCTTTAAAACTCCAGTGAGCGCTAATATTGACTTTACGTACACCGTTCAGCAATCCAGATAAAATGGATTTAAAATCTTAGGACCAATTATTGCTGATGCAAGTTTTTTATAAGTCGAAGTGTGGTGAACCTTGAGTTTCAGGTTGTAGTACGGGAAGGCTTAACATCCTTACATATAAAAGTTTATTTAACGGCCGCAGTCAGCCTCTCAAAGGCTATTGGCCGTTGGCTAAAACAATTATTTGAGGTATTAGAATTTGTGCACTCGATTCCGATACTTTTTGATAGAAACTACAGAATGCTGTAAATCCACCGAAAACTGCGGGAATGGAAGGAGAGGAGAGAAGCGTTCCATTGCAACCCCATGTCATTGTAATATACGCTTGATAGGCCCCCACATTATCATATCCTAGATTTTTAAATTGCATTTCAGTGACAGTTTTTCTATCATTTTTCACCCCTGTCCACACCCCAGCCGGTCAACAACGACGTTCAAATTAGTGTGGGAAATGACCATTTTTGATCTTTAATTTTAGGAAATGATTGTTTTTGATTGTTTTCGATCGTTTTTGATCGGTAATGTTAGGAAAAGATTGTTTTTTATTGTTTTCAATCGTTTTTGATCGGTAATTTTAGGAAAAGATTGTTTTTTTATTGTTTTCGATCGTTTTTGATCGGCAAGTCTAGGAAATGATTTTGAACGTTTCTAGGAGATTTTGTTTCTGAGAGTTTGTTTAAGAAAATATCGTTTCTGAACGTTTTGACAGTTTTTATGTTTGATATCAACGCACGCAAAAGTCCGCGCACAAATTCATCACAAGGTATTATGTAACCATAGTTCAGATGGTTCAATCAAGGCTAACCCTTTTTAACTAATTTTTTGTCTAATTGATGCGAAACGAAGTATGTAATATACGTAGCAATTATATAAGTCCTGTGGTCTTTTCCTTTTAAGCGATTTTTCGCTTGACTAATTTTGCGTCCGACAAGTTTGACTTTTCGTCCTGAAAAACGGGATAAACTGGTAACGCCCGAAGGACATTAAAGGCTATTAGAGCCTTTCAGCTTACTAGACTCTAATTATACACTTAAACGAAACTGTTTTGGAGTACGGAGTAGGTTCGGGTGCTGCCCTTAGAAGCCTTTTAGCGAAATTGTTCTGAGGATGATAAATTTGGTGAAGGAAAAATATACATTCTTAGTTGTCCAATTTTGCGCTCAAATATTCCTTTTATGGTTTTGTTTCTAAATAGGCAAGCTTCTCATAGCTGGTATTAGAAAAAAAAAACAATTGCGCTCAAATATTCTCCTAAAAAATAACGGTTCAAAAACGGTTATACCGTTAAAATTAACGGTCAAAAACGGTCGTCTCTTTATAAAATAATGGTTAAAAACGATTATTTTCCTAAAATAATAACGGTTAAAAACTCATTTCTTACGTTTAAAAAGCGATCAAAAAACTGTCATTTCCTAAATAAACAACCGTCAAAAACGGTCTTGTCCTAAAATTAACGGTCAGAAGCGGTGACTTTCTACTATTTAAAAACGGTCCTCTCCTTAATATACTGCTTAAAAACGAACACTTCCTATGTCGATAAAACGATCAAAACCGTTCAAGACGAACAACATAAACATAAGGGCTTTGACCGTTTTTCCCTAAAAAAACGATCAAAAACTATTAATTCTGATGTTTTTTGGCAAAATTTCAACAAAGGCAATGAAAAGCAAAAGAAGTAATCATTTTCCACCGGAGAAATACGCTCAAGGTTCTCCTATTTTTTTCGATATAATTTTATGCTGTTTTTTAGAGGTAGGATAAATCATGTTTCATATTTTTTTTGCAAATGATCGTTCAATAAACATTTGACCTTGGTCTTAATAGTTTCGAAATGCATTTGTGTGAAATGTCACCTGTGAAAACATTCAGCATTGTGCTTCCATTTCATTCCATTTTAGCTCCAGAGTAGAACTATGTGGGTGCATTACATGAGCTGTATCTACTCTCTCTTAGCGACAGCACTGTTTGTGTCTATGGGCAGACGACACTTTAATGTTCCATCTGTTCACATACATCACATTGTCACTCTTGTTCTGGTATGGACCAGTGTCAAATACCACCCATTAGGGTTTGCTCTCATACAGGTAGATAGTTTTAAAACAGTTGAGTTGCCTCAGATGAAAAAAATGCCGGTTCTCGATTTAAAAAAAGTAGCAGGACAAGTCCAGCAATACAACCAAGAGAATTGACAGAAAACCTTCGAACTACTCTACCTGACCAATTGATCAAATTGTTTACAAACAAAATGCTTTGTTTTCATTTACTTTTCTCAGTTTTTGTCAATTCGGTTCCTTTTCAGGTGCTTCTGAGTGCCCCAGTCCACTTCCTAATGCATCTCTACTCCTTACTCCACATCCACCACAAAATCCGTCCTTTCCTCAGGTGGAAAGTGATCATTCCTCCTCTACAGCTTTCCTGCTTCCTAGTGGGATGGTTGAATTGTGTCTACTGCAGTGTGAACAAGGTGTACCGCGAAGACAAAGAGATCGCTCCAATTGGATTTATGGCTGTTTACATTGTTTATTTGCCGCTCTTGTTTTACCTGTTTGGGGGATACTACTGGAGGAAAAGACAGCAAAGTTTCAACCAGAAGAATAACTGAAAAAAGATGAAACACAACAGAATCAGATGATAACGTCAAAAAACTAGATCAAAAATGCTTCAAAATAGTTCAAGAACAGTGATTATGTAGACTGATAGTGTAGCTCGGTCTAAATTTACTTTTAATTGCAACGCAAATTAATTAGCAATTAGTTAATTGGCAATGATTCATGTTTTAGAGCCACAAAACGAAGGGGAGCAACGCTTTTATTAGGGACATTGTCGTTTTTTCTTTGTCGCGTCAATTTTATTTTTTAGATCTTTCCCCTTATAGCCCCCCATGAAATCATAACCCCCCATTATGGCATATTTACCACGATGGGGGGGGGGGCTATAGGTTATCTGTCCACTAAGGTGGGGGGGGGGCTATAATGGGAAAGACCCCAAAAAGTAATGGATAAAAAGAAAATGACAGCTGTCGGAGTCACCCACTTTTTCCAGCCTTGTGTTCAGTTCTCTTAACATTATCTCAAACTCAAATAACCCGGGAACAGGAATGACACTTAAAACACTCACGTGCACATTTCAAAATGCCAAAAGTCTGCAGTGCCAGACGTTACTACTTAGCCAGAAGTTGACTTCCGCTGACTTTCGTCATTTAAAAACGTGCGCGCTTCGTGTTTTAAGCATGGTTACGTGACTCTACTGGAGAAGTCACTTGGAAATTCTGACTTAATATCTCGAACCGTTTCGCGGTTCTCGATAACGCCAGAAGTTCTCAGTGACTTCAAGCTAAGTCGCGTAACCATTACTTCGATAACACACGGATTGTCACCGTAACTGGCACAAAAACGCAAGTTACCCCCCCCCCCCAGCTTAGTGGTCAGATAACCTATGGCCTCCAAAATCATGGAAATTTTAACATATAGGGGTTCTATAATTTCATGGGGGGCATAATGGGAAAGACCCCATTTTTCTGCAGAGAGTAGGCTAGCTAACCACACCAACATACAATTCAATTTACTCAGGACCCACAAAGAGTTCATACTTAGAATAGATCAGCTTTTTGACAATTTTTTGTCCAAATTTAATATCCAAAGTTTGACGGAGCCAACAATCCTAGAGCCATAATATCAAAACCAGAATAACTGGAGCTTATATTCCCTAGGAGGTGGAAAGAAAATTATCTTGAAAAATAATCGTATGGGTGAGAAGGCAATTCCTTTGCAACTTAGTTGCTTCCCAAAAACGGCAATTGGAGCACACATTCCTGTTTAATCTTATGAAAAAATTGTCAAAGGTACACAAGAAACGAGAAATGAACGAATCAGCATCAAAACACAAACTATGCTAAATCGTACAAACCTCAGCAAAATTGGATAAGTACAAAAAAGAAGGCGCATATTATTTCAGACATAACAGACAACACTAATTCCGTTTAATTCGAATGAAGCACGAGAAGAAAATAGACGAGTTCTTTAAGGAAGTTAACGCAATTTCTAAAAAAAATTACAAACTAATCGAAAATTCAGATGAAAAGTACAAACAAAAATAGATCTATCAAAAGACTGTTCGTATTATTATTGATGCAATTCCCTAACGATTGCACAAACGTGCTCAAGTAAAACAAACAACTATGTAAGGGAGATGTCAGTCATTAATTGGCCTGCGTGTTTAAACCAAGCCGATAGTATAGATCGGACCTACAGAATTCAAACTAACGAAATCAAGGCTAACGATAACCAGCCATTAAAATATTTTGCTACAAAGAGAGGTTAATAATGGTACAGAATGTATTTCTGAAAATTCTTCATGCAAACAAAAAAAATGAAGGAAAAATGAAATCAATGTGGAGTTCGAGAGAGAACGAGCGAGAAGAAATTGATGCAGAATAGTTGCTTGGAGGAGCCCAGACGAATAAAATGAAAACGCAGCCTGGAATATAATCCGTGTTTTCAGTTTGGATAAAAGTGTGTTTTCAGTTTTGAATGCTATTTGATTTTTAATGTGTTGGAAATGAGATTCTTGATTTTCAGTCCAAATAAATTTTGTTGATTTTTTAAGTAAAAGCCGAAGAGGATCACATCCTTGTGCAATATTCGGGTCAAATTTTCCAAGACAATGTACTGAGCCAAAGAATGATCATAGATAGTTAGGATTTTCAGGTGGTGATAGATTTAAGATGGCTGATGTTACCGTCTCAAGTGGTGATATACCTGTTTTACCAAAAAAAACTAATCATACAATTTTAGATGCAGCATGCATCTCAGTCTGACTAAAAAAACCGTTTTGAATATGTAACTGCCAGCGGTTTAACAAATTTATATATTTGAAAAAACAAGGCTCCGACGTTTCAGTATCTAAATTGAGTTGACTGTATGCATATCTCCAATACATTGCTAAATAGAAAGTTGTTTGATTTGGTGAGTTAAATCGTTTAAATTCTACTGAATTGCGTCTATGAGTTTGTCAATGTTTGGCTTCATGTTTACAGTAATACCTTCCGGAGATTTAAAACTTTTACCTGTAAACTATCTAATTTGAGAATGTGTACTTCAAGGATAAGTTTGCTGAGTTCTGAATTAACTTGTTGTTGTAAACTAATAGGAGTTTTTCGTAGTTTTGGTGTGTTTTATTATCTAGAAAATCATGAGAAACTTATTCTTTAGATGAACCTTGATGAAGAGGAATACAATTGATCACATTTACTTGATTATTTGCGTTGTTTGAGAGACATTTCTTCCAGAAAGGTCTCTACCAACCAGCGGTTGACGACCGTCTTATTACACGACTAATCGACGTTTTTTGCTGTCTAATCACTACATACAACTGCATTGCTGATGGATTCGATTGTCTCCATTTTATCATTGAAAAATTTTCAAGTGATTCACCATCGGTTCATTTGTCCAATAGCATTGCTTATCCGTTTTCGTTTTTTCTTTGGCAAGACTCTGGTGAATAATTGAACACAACTTCCCTGAATTCATCAACCCTCCCCGAGTACATTTTCCTGTTTTATTTAATGAAATGAATGCCAAAGGTTTATAAAAAGCAAGAAAAGAACGAATCAGCATCGAAACACCAACTTTGCTAAAACGGACAAATGTCAGCCAAATTAGATAAGTCCAAAAAAGAAGGTGCTCATAAGATCAGATATAGTCAGCCAAGTCTATTCCTATTTGTTTCGAATTATACACGCGAACAAAAAACGAGTTGTTTAAAGAAGTTAACGCAAATATTAAAAAGAATACCAACTAAACGAAAATTCAGATGAAAAGAACAATTAAAAATTGATCTATCAAAAGACAGCTCTCATTATTATTGACGCATTTCCCTAATGATTGCACAAACGTGCTCCAGCCTTGTACACAAAAATAATATAGAAGATCACTTAAAACAAACAAATATGTTAAAGGAAACGTCATTAATTAATTAATTAATTAATTGGCCTGCGTGTTTAAACCAAGGCGCCTAACCAGCCGATAGTATCGATCAGGGTTGAAAATAAACGGCACTAAAAACTTGTTTTCGGCGCCTAAAACGGCATAAAAAATCAGTTTTCGGCTGAAAAATTTATTTTTCGGCAACGTAAGTTTTTACAAGTTTAGGTATTTATTATACCGAATAAACATGAGCTTTTCCAAGTTTTCGGGCGTCAAATTTGGCCGATCTTCAACGAAAGACTTCAGAACCGAGAAAAACCTCTCCACATCGACAGAGGTACATGGTGCAAAATATTAATTCGCTCGATATTCAGCAAATAAGGTAAATGTGTTTTATCGTTGTCAAGTTTCCCAATCAAAACAACATAATATTTGTTTCCAAGATATGTGTTATTTATTTATGTGTTTATCTGAAGCACAGTGATCGGCAATATGGTTACTTTTTGATACATGGAACGATTTGCCACATAAATCGCAAAAAACTAGAAGCTTTTTCTCTTCGGTGGATAAGATTTTGAGGCAAGGATGTTGTTTTACAGCCTCTTTAGTTGACGTGAAAGGCGCGATTTTAGGCATAGTTAAATAAAGCTGTTAATTACCAGTTCAACAAAGCGCGAATGATAGATTTGCGATGACTAATTGCGCGGTAGAAAGTTGGATTAATCCGCTTTTACTTTTGTTCAATTAACCTAACTTCAAATTACCAGTATAGATCTCCGGCATATAAATTTTAAAATCGGCGCGCAATTAGCCTAAATCGGCAAATTCGGCGTTTCGGCATATGCCGTTTATTTATAACCCTGGTATCGATCGGATTTATAGAATTCAAAATCACTAAAACAAGGCTAACGTGAACCAGCCATACAAACGTTCAACTACAAAGAGAAGTTAATAATCGTACAAGATGTATCTCTGAAACTTTTTGATGCAAACGAAAAAATGAATGAAGGAAAAATGATTTTGATATTGAGTTCCATAGAAAATTGCATCAAGAACGAGAAGAAATTGGTCCAGAACAGCTTGCTTGGAGAAGGCAAAACGAATAAAATGCAAAGGCAGCCAGGATTAAAATTCTGTGTTTTCAGTTGGATTAATATGTGTGTTTTCAGTTTCGAATGCTATTTGATTTTTTTTTGATGAGTTGGAAATGTCATTCATGATATTCTGTCCAAACAAATTTAGTTATTTTTTTAAGTAAAGGCCAAAGAAGTGATTCTAGCTCAATTGAATGTTACAATACTGAGAGGTTTGTGCCTTGGACTCAGTGGTTTGAATGAGCTTAGACTCGATCACCTCTATGATTGCAGCTTAAAATTAAAGTACGCTTAGCAAAACTCTCAAACAAAAATCTCGCATTTGATTTTGCAATTAAACTGGCCACTGTTATGAAAACACGGCACGATTCATTCAAAATTTTAATATTCATTCTGAAAAAGACAGGTATTGGGAGACAACTGAATTGAGATATTACCGAAAGAAGAGTGCAAAGAACAATTGCCTAAAGGTGGTAAGGTGTGAATACAAGTCTCCCTCTGAGACAGAGGTAATATAACAACAATTGAACAATCCAAGTCATTTTTAAGCTGCGCGTAAATGAATTTGCAACAAAAGGTTTCCTTGTGTACCATAAAAGCATCAGAATAAATTTCAGCCAATCCATTGCACCTCAGTCTGTAGTATTGTCGGGGCGATCGGTTAGAAAATACAAAACATCAAATTCTGTTGCTGGAGAATCTTTCAAGTGCATAGGAAATTTGTTCAGAAAACATAAAATTGCTTGAGCAGTTGTTAAATGCAAGATTAATGAAACCATTCAAATGTCATGTTGACCAGTTGGAGTTCATTACTCCAAAACACATCACAATTGGCATAAAAAACTTTGTCTACTCAAACTATTCTTACCAAGCGCAGAAGAACTTATTGATCATCAAAAGCTCTTACGGGACATACAAGCTAACTAAAATGAAATCCATGACAGAATCCAGAATGAGTGTTTGCCACTTCGAAAATTTGGCTAATTAGGACCTGCGGCTTGACTCTAATTTTTTTTATAATAAAAATTGGTTGGATTAATGAAAGGTAGTAGCAAAAAAGTTTATATCAACACAGGCCGAGTAAAAAATCAATAGCGAATTCTGTCGGAGTGAACCAAGCAGCAAAGATTTTTACAATGTATGGAGGCAAGAAGAAACCAATAGTGAAGCTCGCTACAGTGCCAACAATTGACGAAGACGTTTTAGTTGAAGGAAAGAGTGCCAAAAGTTTTTGCTAACGAGCTTGTGTAAGATGGACAACTTCCACTTGCAAAAAAGGTGAAAAGGTAACATTTTTTCAATATTCTTGCTCATTAAATGCATGTTCTGTTTCATGGAAACTATTTGCGTGATAAGTACTACTTTCTGTCGGCGCAGCTCTTATAAACATCAGTTTTTTAATTGGATGTTTCTAACTACAGACAAATTACTTGCCAAAGAAAATAAATCAACAAAACAAACAAAAAGAACACGGCAGCAACAACAGAAGCAAAAACAACAACAACAACCGCAGACGAATAGGGCATCTGTTGAATTTAGTTTTCAGCAGCGAATAGTATGTTGTGGTGTCTTTTTCTCTGAAAATCTTCAATTGTAATTAAACTGTTTCAATGATTTCCCTTGAAGAAATTTTTGAGAGTTGATAATTGCTTCAAATTAAAATGTTTACGTGAAATTCAAAGAAAAACATTTGTTTGTAAATGCTTGCTAATTCTACGATTTTAACAGAAGAATTCTCAAACAAAAATAGCACTAATATTAAGTTGTTCTTTTGTTGATTTTTTTGCACAAAACGTGTTATCGGCATTTAACTTTATGTTCAAATTTATTCTCTATCAACTTAAACTGGCATTCATAAAAGCAATCACGTTCCAAGTTACTTGCGTTAAATCTAATCAAATTTGATATTAACATAGCATGGTTTAAGAAATGTTTATTAAAAAACTAGAAACAAATTCTTTGAAAGTTATCACAAAAATTTCTATATCTTTATCAAATCACTGAGCAACGCTATGTCAAAGGAAAAGCAGAAAATTCTAAAAATTCTAATTTGTTTGATTGTTTGATTAATTTAAGGAAAACTTTTTGTTTTCGTCAATTAATAACTGACTTCAACTAAATTTCTTCCTCATATCCTATCTATAGGTCTTCAGAAAAATTTTTGCATATCCTACCTATATGTTTTCAAAAACCTTGTTGCGCATAGCACAAAAACGAATTATCACCGTTTAGAAGGTAGGAAATGGAAAAAATAAAATTTTTCCAGTTTTTGCAGAAAAAAATCTTAATGTAAAATTGTTCTGAGAAGAGACTCACTTTGAAGGGTATGAATTAAAACCTTACATAAATTAAGTTAACAGGTATCTGTAATATATAAATCTTTTGAAGATTCTTCACTATCATTTTTTTACATATAACTTTTACCAACTAAACAATTATTCATATCCTGTCTACCTATTGTGGTTACTGATCATGTCACTGTGCCATAACTGGTTATCACCAGTTCGAAATTGACAAAAGCAACAAATTTGTTTCTTCTGAAGTTTTGCCGGAAATCTTCAGTTTTTTCCAACTGTTAGAAAACTGATTCTGTAATCAAACTCATGAAAATTCCATTGTATTATAAGGGTTAAAATATCTCAATACAAAAAAAGTTAAAAGTTTTAAAATAACCATCCATGGTCTAGTTCTTGATTAATCCTTCGGTAATGGTTTTCTGCTGTGCAGCAGTGTTGAAACTTAACTCTGATATTTTTTATTGTTTTCTCCCCGCTCGTTATTTCCCGAGTCGAATTTTTCCGCTCCCCCCAGACCAAATTTCCCCCTCACTCTTACATCAATTTACCCCCTCCCCCATAGACAAATTATCCCCCCTCTTACAACAGAATGGGAGAATTTCAGGGAGGAGATTTGACCCGGGATAGGAAAGGCTCCATGAGAGTGGCGAAGTAAGTAGCTAATCAACTGCAGAGTTGCGTAAGTTATTATACAACTTTTGTAACGGCAACGAGTGTTGATTGAACCATTACAAGACGGATCAGTCGCTGTTCTCAAAGATATTTGTTATATCAACAGTACAAACGGTAAACAAGATGGCTTGCGTGAGTCTCTGCGTAGCATGCATCGCAAACTGCTCCAACATGCATTGTAAGCTTGTCAAAACGACCATTAGGTTCTCTTAGAGAACCCGCTGAGAGTTTATGAAATTAAAGTTTATGCATTGGAGAAAATTACTGGCACTGTTTAATCAAAAAGTATGCCGTCTTTTTGTGACAGACAAAAACAAAAACGCATGACCATTCTAGAAAGATAAGTGTAGCTAATCTCAAAAAAACAGACAGAGATAAAACCTGCAAACACAAACACCATGCCCATTTCAATTGCAACATTTTTCTCTTTTTCTTCTTTGGCAACTGATTGTCACTCAAGGTTCGTCACCGTTCGCTAAGGTCTTTTTTGTTTTTATGCAAATAACTTTGTGTGCACCTTATGAGGATAATGTATCAGTAATTGTAATTTGGCACAAAATTTTGAAATGAAACTTTTAAAGTTAATTGGAAAACTTTTTCATTTCTGATGTTTCATGAGCATATTAAAAGAACTAGTTTTTCATTTCAAAAATAAGTTACCAGAGCAATTTGAAAATTATAATTTTGGTTTTGGACATATTTAAAGGTGCAATTTATTTAAAATTGGAAGTAAGTTTCTGATTTTTTAATGATTTCTTATAGTTTCTTCGCGCTACTAATATTTGTGTCTAATATTTGAAGGAACTAGCTCGCTCACTCCAACGTTTCCTGTCTCTCATTTGCAAACAAAAATCACACTGTTCACACATACGCCACGTATGCAAACGCCCAATCGGGTTCACAAACACAAACTGACACAAACACACGAAAACACAAATACGAATCCCGTAAACAAATTATTTTTGGCAACCGTTTTTAACCCATCCCATGGCTCTTCACAGTTTATTGATTTCTTGTCTATTTTATTTAAACTATACGTGGACTTCTTAGGGCGGCTTTATCCTTAATTGTGAAGAAGACACCAAAATTTGAAATGAACTACTAGAGAATTTTCCAAAAAAAGGTCATTTTTATAGTTAAATGAGCATAATAGGCCGATTCAGATAAAAAAATCTCCGCGATAATATACTATCAAAAAATTCGCTAGCACAATTTGGGTTGAAAACATTTTTACAAACACAATTTTCTGATAAACACAATTTTTGACTTCTTTAAAACAGCAATTTGCAGCAAATTTTAGGTATTTTACTTATTTTTTTTATAAATCCGACAGTTTTTACACTTTGCCTCGTCTTGAGTCTAACCTGTAAAAAAATACAGAATGCTTTCAGTAAAGGCTGGTTTTGAGCGCCTAGCTGAGTTTTATGTAGTTTTTGTGTGAACTGAAAAAGAAAAATTTTTCATCTTTCGAAGAATGCACTCCGTTTTTTTATAAACAGTTTGACAATCAAAATCAATTTATTTTAATTTTATAGAAAAGCCCACAAACTCGAAAAAGTCAATTCGGAGAGCACTTTCAAAAAATAGATATTAAACACAATTTAATAAAAAAAATTAATCATTTAATAAAATTTTTGAACTGGCGATTCGTAATTTCTCTAACACTCAAATTTTTATGTTGTGCTAGAGGACGTTATTTTTAACAATCTGCTCTGATAACACAGGGTACTAAAACAAAAAAGATAAAAAAGGATCTCTAATTTCAATACTGAGTTCGGTTCATTTGATATTTTTCGAGGAGACCGAGTTTTTAAATCTCCGTGTGGTTTTTGAATATGCTGAAATTGTTAATTCTGATGAAACAAAAAAGAATATTTTAAAAACCATGTTTTTCTGCTTTTCATTTTGAATTTTCAAAGTTGATTTTTGCTTTTCTGAGGGCTCTTCGTTGCTGAAGTTGTATATTTTCCAAAAAAATTGTTATTTACGAAGAAATATTGTTTATTACAAGATATTTTAACGAATTTCTGAGAAAAAAAATTAATTGATTTTATTAATTTTTTCTAATCTTTTGATCAAATAGTCTAGATATTTTTTTTGGCTCGAGACTGTCAACTAGAACTCCACTTAGCCTGACTGTACTTACTACAAGTTTTTCCGTTTGTGTTTTTTTATTTTTCAACGCGATCTGTCAACCGAAGTTTGAATTGTGTGACCTTGCGCTTTTTGTTACGAAACGTTTTCCAGCAGAGCGAGTTCGATTACGTAATAATTTAACTTAGTACGACTTCAAATTATCTGTAAATTTGAACGTGATTTCACGTTTGAAACGTCTAATCAAAATAACTGGGTCATTTCTAACAACTAAAAAACTGTTTGGTAACAAATTGTGCTGAATAATGCTCCCTTTGTATTGATAATCAGAGAAATTTTTTATTCAAAGCCCATTTCAGTGCACGTCTTTGAATTTTTTCTAACTTCTTGAAATTTTGCCGTTTCGGAAACCATACATTACAAGCGTAAGGGTGAAAGAACAAAAGATAACTTCTATATAGTTCGGATGTTCTTATGCAAAAGTTCGTATATTTCGCGCATCCAGTAAATCAGTAAATACACTCAATAGACAAAAGGCAACTGCAGAAGACAATGAGAGTTGCTTAGTTTATAGCTCTGCAAAAAACCTGAACGCACACGAAGAGCAATTATATTGAAACAAGCAGCTTCAGGAAATTCTTCACGTCTCAAAACTGGGTTTTTTGGAAGAAATTTTGGCGGACAAAGACAATACTCACTCAATTGAGAATTCGTTGGGCCGTTGAAGATTTATTTTCGAAACACTGTGATTAGAGAAACTATAAGTTTTCAGTTTAGTTTTTAAAGAGGTTCAGTTTACCAAGATTATTGAATATCGGAAAAAAAATTTCAATTATTCAACGGGTCAAAATAATTTCAGATTTATTATCCTGCGATTTATAACTGTTTAGTTGTCGCGATTCAAACATTTTGCATTGAATGTTAGAGAACTGATATTGGTCTTTCCAATCACCGATTTTGTGTTCTTTTATGGAGTCGTTAACACCAGAAATGCAGCACTTCAAGCAAATAAGCGAATAGTTGAGCTATATTGTCATTCTTCAGCAACTTATCGCTAAATATTGGGCAAAATTTTAATCGGATCATTTTTGTTCCCATAGGTACAGAATACACATAGAGCTAGTTCAATCTGCTGCTTTTTACAATTCAAAGAATTTGAATTGTATTGGGGCGCTGTTTTTTGTTTAAGATCTGTTTTCACATTTTTATGAGTTTTGAAGTCAAATTGGAGTAAAGATTTTGGTTATGTCGAAACAGGAACTGGAGTGAAAAAAGCGAGTGGTTTTGCGGAGTGAAATTTTTTCGCTCTAAATTTAAAGTAGAGTGAGAACACGGTGTTTGAACAAAAATTCGCTTTCTCGCTAGTGGTTTTTTCACACGCGACAAATTCAGTTTTATTTTTACTGTTTTTTTCGATTTTTTGGATCGGAATTTCTCCTAAATCGTTTTTTGCAATCCATTCATAGTCTGTTCTAAGTCTAGTTTTCTGTTTAGTTAATGAAAAATCTTGAAAGTGTACGTTAGGAGTTGTCCTGCTATGTTTTTTTCTTTAAAAACAAGTTACGATATGGATTTTCAATCAGATCTCCAGTTAAAATCTTTAATGGAAAAAATTTTTAGTGGTTCTAATTTAAGAAAACAAGGAGGATTGGTAATGTGCGTTCGCATATAATGTTCCGACCCCGCTCAACCAAGTTTTTTTTTACCTAAATACCCACCAAATGAGGTAGATATAGAAAATGGGGCCGACGATACCTGAATTTAATTGAATATAGTAAAAGACCAGACAAACAAAAAATCCAATTCAAAGAGCGAGTATTGCTTACGACCAAAACTCAATATCTATCTATTTTTTCTTTTAAAAAACTTAATGAAAAAATAACATCAGATAAAACGCAAACAAAACCAAATTACTTGGATTTCACCAGAGAAGATATGGGACATGTCTCTGGTGAGAATAATTAACAAATAGACAGGAAACAAACAGGGTAAAATTAGAAAACATGTTTGCGCTTTTTTAAAACAATTAAATTCAAAGTCATTGAAACAAGATACATAATGAAACTATTCATTGGCTTCGTGAAAAACCTTCATGCAAAAACATTGAGATCCGTCTTTATTCAAGGCACTACTACTTCAAAAAAGTGCAAATAAGGGCAAATATTAAAAATTCAGTTCAGTTTACAGACGAAACGTTGTCGAATTTATAAGATCAAAATCTATTCACAAAAGATGAAAAATAATTAAAATTTTCAACAGAATCAATTGCGCCGTTTTTCAGAGTCATTCATGTGATATGCAACTTGTGCCATTAATACGATGAAAGGACAAGATAGCAAAAGAGAACATCCGAAGTTAGAAAATGTTTCAAAAAATGAATACAGTTTTTATGAAATTTTGTAGTATCAACGACAAAAAAATCAATATTAAAAAGAGCAGTGAAGATTATGTTATTTAGTTTGAAGAAATTTACTTCTCTTTTCGCTGAGACTACCCTGAAAATTTGCAGAGTTATGACGGAAAAAAACATATCGTTTTACCAGAAAAATTTTGTTTTAAATGAAATTTCCTAAAGGTTTAAGATATAAAATTTGTAGGGGTTCAATTTAACACTGTAAAAAGTTTAGTTTTTTAGTGCATAGGAGGCTAATTATAAAATGTCATTGTTGAGACTCAGCCAAAATACTACAAGTTATCACTGAAAACAGAATCAACTCAAAGTTTCATGAACATTTTTATGCTAGTGTATTCAACCTAAAAACCATATGCTTTGTGCTCAAACTCGTTTGTATGCTCATTAAGCTCCTATATCAAAAATAAATGATGAGTTTTGGATACATATTGAATAAATTAAACAAGTCATTAGGTATCAACTGAAACCCTTAAATCGTTCTTTATTAGCTCAACCGATATCGACCGAAAAACGAACATCAAAAGCTGGCAAAACTCATGAAATAATTAAAACTAACAAAATATTTGTCGGAACCAGAAAAATCAAGTTCTTTTTTGATTAAAAAAACGATATTTTTTCGGGATTTTATTTGAACATAAAGGGAACTTTTATCAATCGACCTTTTAGATGAAAAAAATTCTTTAATTGCGATCAACAAAAAGCAATTTCAAAAAAAGACAGTCCCAAAGAACAATTAGAATCCTTCTTCATTGCAATAAACAAAGATGAATCTGAAAGTGGCCTTGCTATAGCTGGGCAGCGTCTAAAAACCATTTGTTCGATAAAATTGGGTAATTGTTTTTTTTGCGAAGAAAAACCTTAATATATCCAAAAAAATTTTTTCAATTATTTGTAAATATTGCTTTAAGTTAGCGAAAAACCAGTAAAATTATATTTCCGGAAAATATCGTAAGAACCGGAGGTGTAATTTGCCCCTATCATTGTAAAGAAACATTGTATGATCAGTTTTTATGGCTGTATCACCAATCAACCTGGACAAAGTGGAAAAATTTGGCATATTCGATGCAAATTTCATGAATAAAACATGCTGAATTTTCTAATAATTTGCTTAAAATTTTGCCAAAAGTTGATTCAAACCTGTCATGAACTCTTTTTTATTGACAAACGCAAAAAATTATAAGTCTATAATAAAAAAATTGTGTCAAATATTAGCAAAAATTGCCCAAAATTAAAGCAAAACTAACGAAAAAGTAAACTATAGATTGACCTGAGCCGTGATCCTAACATTCTCCAAATTTTGAACCTCCGTAGCTCCGTAACTCAAGATTCAATTAAAAATTAAAGGAAGCATTTGTCGGAGCCAGCAAATTTATGACTTTTCTCATGAAACAGGATGCTGTTTCACTGACCTTATTTGAACATAAAAGGAACTTTCAATAATCGAACCTTCAAATGAAAAAAAAATTGTTGATGTGGATAAAAGAATGCAATAATTTTTTAAAACGATTTGTCCCAAAATCTATCAGAATCCTTTTTCATTGCAATAAACAACGTTGAAATCGAAACACGCCTTACTATCGCTGCGCAGCTGTTAAAAACTCATTTGTTGTCTAATATTGGGTAATAGATTTTTTGCAAACAAAATTTTTTATATATCCAAAATAAACTATGCATTTTTATAATTATCGCTTTAGGTTAGCGAAAAATCACCAAAATTATACTTTCGGAAAAAGATTCATAAGAACGGGAGCTGCAATTAGCCTATATAAGAAAAAGGAAAGATTGTATGATCAGTTTTTGTGTCTGTACCTCAATTCAAACTGGATAAAGTGGGAATAACTTGGCATATTCGATGTATTTTTCTATGAAAAAAGAAAAAATGCTGAATTTTCGAACAATTTGCTGAAAATTTTGCCAATATTTGATTCAAACTCTTTATTACCTCTCTATGATCAATAAACGTAAAAATTATGAGACTATTATTAACATTTTTATCATATTTTGGCAAAAATTGCTCACAATTAAAGCAAAATAACGAAAAACGAACAAAACAAGTGAAATCAGCCTAGCTTGCGTTCTTCAAATTTTGAACCTCCGTAACTCCTCGGAAAAGGCGAAATTCAATAAAGCATTTTTCATCAGCAATTCTACGCTTGCAAAGCTTTCTAATGATACTACTCCCAATCTGTACGATGATTCAATCCATCCGCGAAATTGGCTAAACCAAAAAAAATTTGAATATATAGTTCATCCTCCCGTTTAAGTGTGTCGGAAAAAAATTTTTTCATATTTTGTTTGAATGTATTTTGTTTTCACATGCAAAAGTCTG